>NW_017263653.1:488131-642155 GCF_001662655.1 Pseudogymnoascus verrucosus
GAGAGAAGGGGAGGAAGAGAGAGAAGGGGAGGAAGAGAGAGAAGGGGAAGAAGAGAGAGAAGGGGAAGAAGAGAGAGAAGGGGAAGAAGGAGGAGGAAGAGGAAGAGGAGGCGGAAGAGGTGGAAGAGGCGGAAGAGGCGGAAGAGGCGGAAGAGGGGGAGGAAGTGGGGGAGCGGGAAGAGGGGGAAGAGGAGGAGGAAGTGTGAGAGCGGGAAGAAGGAGAGGGGGGGGGGTAGGGGGGAAAAGGGCAAGCGCGGCAAGTACAGCAAGAACGACAAGAGCGACTACAAGATCGATGACAGGAACGATGGCAAGAGCGGTGACAGGAGGACAACAAGAGCACCAAGAGGGACAATAGGCGGAAGAGAGACGAGAGGGGAAACAAGAAATAGAAGAAGAAGCGGAAGTGGTTTATGGCTGATAAATCAACTGTGTGAACCTTGTTGGATGTTGGCTCGAAATCCACAGAGCATGAGTATCATTAGCAAAAATACAGTATTAGCTCACCTGCGAAACAAGCAGCGAAGAAAACGATGAATGGAAGTACGCATTATGTATCTTGCATATAATTGTCCAGCTATTACTGTGTGTGTCCTAGATCATTAAACACCAAAGAGCCTCCCTGGATCAATAGCCAAGTTGTATATTAATATTCGCGGACGTGGTGGCCGCTATATCAAATGATGTTTCGCCCAGTAGTCATGAAACTCCCACCAAGCAATGGTAAATGTAAACGCTCGCTCTGTTTCAAATCATGCTGTTATAGTCGTGACTGTACCCGTCGCTGCATTAACTCCCCGTCCTTCTTTGCCCATTCCCGCAAAACCCGCCTCTGAATCTTTCCACTCTCCAATTTCGGAACTTGCTGGACAAACACCACTCCTCCCACAAGGTATTTGTATTTTGCCACTCGCGACTTTATCCAGTGTTCGATGTCTTGGGGCGTTACTTTTCCTTTCGAAGCCTCTTGAATCGCGACGTAGGCGCGGGGAAGCTCTTCTTCGCCGCTGTGGAAATGTTAGTATCAGAGAGAAAATGAAGGGGAAGAGAGAATACAATTTGATTCCTACGACGCCTGCGTCTGCGATATGCTCATTCTCCAGTAGTACTGCTTCCAACTCTGCGGGGGCAACTTGGAATCCATTCACTTTGATAAGTTCCTATTTATCATCATAAGTCAGTTGTGTATGCATCTTCTGGATGGTAGGCCAACCTTTTTCCGATCGATAATCCAGAAATTCCCATCAGCATTGCAAACTGCTATGTCCCCTGTCCGTAACCAGCCCTCAGTATCAATAGTTTCGTTAGTAGCTGCAGCGTTGCGCCAGTAGCCAAGAGCTATCTGTGGACCCCTGAGGTACAACTCTCCTGGCTGCCCATAAGAAACTTCCTGTCCATAATCATCGATGAGCTTGCATTCGGTGTTTGAAAGCAACTTTCCAATGCTGCCAGTATCATCGACATCGATAGCTAGCATCCCCATCCCTCCACAGGTTGTTTCGGTCATCCCATAGCCTTGTACAATGTTGAATCCGAATCTCTCTGAGCAATGATTCTGCAGCTCTTTGCTCAACGGCGCTGCGGCGCATAGAGCGAGTGTCAGCGAACTGAGATCATATTTGCTTGTGACTGGGTGCTTGGACATCATGACTAGAATCGGCGGCACGAGCTGCAACGTCGTGATCCGATACGTCTGTATGGCGTGCAGAAAATCCTCGAAAACAAATTGCTTCATCACATAGACGGGTATCCTCCTTTTGAGAGATATGATGATTAAATATAGTTGTCCATAGGCGTGGTAGAGAGGAAGATAACCGAGCCAGCGGTCATCGAGTAGGGGGAGCTGTCTCTTGTGGACGAGGTTGAATATATTTTGAGCGGCGTTGGCAATTATATTGGCATGGCTTACCATCACACCCTTTGGATGCCCTGTCGTTCCGGATGAATAATTGATTGATGCGATTGTCCTCAAAGATTCTTCGGGTGTGAAGCTTGGCCAAGCGTAGTTGTCAGCGCCATATTCCCTGATGAGAAGGCGCCAATCTGGGACACCGAGAACGGGCGTACACTCAACATCTGAGAGCTGGAAGATTTTTGAATTTGATAAGCCGATTTTGGCGACAGCCTCAACAGCTAATGATACAAAGTTGGGGTGTACAAGTATGACGCTTGGCTGAACATCCTCGATTTGGTAGACAAGTTCTGGAACCGCATCAGAAAACGAGTATGTGAGTTGGTAAGATACTCACCTCGCAAAGTAAATGCTGGATTTGCTGCACTGAATCTATAACCTCCGCCAACAATCCCAAGGTATGCTACTGGCACAAATACGTGGTTTGGTGTAAAGAGCATAACCACCTCACCCTGCCGTAAACCTGCATTGCTGAGGCCCCTGCTGAAGCTCTTACTCCATTTTAAAACCTGAGCTTCTGACAAATAGTTGCTCGGATCCTGTGCATCTATCCAAAGCGGCTCATTGCTTGGTTCGTGGCCGGGAGGGAAGAGGTAGTCTACCAGATTAGTTTGCGGGATCTCGAGGTAAGGATGAACAGATTTAAACGGCATTTTTGCACCAGTAAATGATCTGTCGATTGTCCGCCAGAGAGCAACACAAGAATGAGTACAGAAGAAAGGCGTTGCTTATAACATTTTGTGGCTGGGTGAAGGGGGATGGGATTTGTGTTAATTGGAGAGCTGGCGTTGGGGGCAAGTGCGGTGTACAGTACAAAGGCGACGCAAGGAGTAAGCAAACATTCCAGCTTGAAAGTAAGCGTTTTCCGGGTGGGTGGATGGCAAACACGTCAACGAAAAAACGTGGCAGCCTTGTTTGACTACTGTAATTCTAGAAGGATTTGGAAGTACAGTACATTGGTTATGGGGGTTATGGGGGCTAAGAGGCGTTTTCAGCACCGGATATATTACCAGATTGGGGTCCAACAGTCCAACAGTCCAACAGTCCAACAGTCCCCTTCACCTCCAACCGAAGCTCATATAGTTACACCACAACCAATGATCCTGCAACTGGCTGATAAAGCGGAGAAAAATCCGCGAGCGTTTATTACTATCTTTATTGGCATTTCTTTTCTCGGGGCCACGAGGGAGTGGTTAAAATTAGATGAGACCTCTTCCGCTTGGCGTTCTCACATATTCAAGACAAAGCACCAGAATAACAACTTGTGTTTTACATCGCATATGGAGATATTTGTGACATGGTTGGGCGTAGTAAATTTAAACCTATATTTGACTTAAATTCATATATTCTGAATTGGAGTTTATACTCCCAGACTGTCTCTGCGTTGCGCCACTCCCAAATCATTAGTAGCCTGCTTCTCGGGCCTAATGTTGTCTCGCTCATGGTTGGAAGCCTTGATAATATTGTCGATAGCGGTAATAAATAGTATGAGCCCTATAACTCCTACTGCCACCAACGGTGAAGCAATGGAAAAGACAGTGAATCCATAGGAAGCGTCGTGGAAGGCGTCATTGTCAACGAGCTGCTTTGTGGCAAGTCCCACCTGCATGGCTGTTAAAACAATGGCGACATAACCAAAAAACGTAAGAATCCATGCGAAGTTCTCCTCCAAGAATGTTCCAAACTCGTGATAGTCGTAAAAATAACCCCGGATCAAATGCTGCGTGCCGAATTTTATCCTGTATATGCTGTTCAGTCGGTTCAGTCTCAACTCCCCAAACCGATAACGTGGATTGATTTGCTCTATGTCTTCAAAATCATATCCCTTCATGAAATCGACAATAAAACTACACCATTCTTGGTAGGTGATCCCCTCGGGTAAAAGGCGTGGGTGGTCAGAGTTATCCATCGCCATCTGAAAATCGGACTCGTTGAACACCAGCCAGATATAGCTAAGCAGGAATCCCTTGGCGCTTTCAAATAGACCGCTGTCCGGGCATATGTTCCGATCCCAGAAATCCGCGTCGAGTAGATAACCAGGCAGAGGCTTTATGTAGATCCGAGAGCCTCGCCATGTAAGGTGAAGGTCCGCTTGTTCTGTGATAACGACACCGCGGCCCATCATCACTTGGCGGTGTAGAGGCCGGGCCGCCTTCCTCATGCCAGCCCACCAGAGATGTTGTTCAACATCCGTGAGCCGGGAGACATCAAGGTCATGTCTTAGGAACTCCCTGAAGCCGCCTTTTGGACCCTCAGACTTCTTGCATTTGTAGGTTTTATCTTGGTACATAACGGGTACGAGCACTGATCCAGTCGGGAGGATGCTATTTTCAAATGGTGCCACGAGTAAGCCCGTCTGTGTCGCCGATATCGACCCCATTTTGCATCTGCATCACCTGCACCGACAGCTTCAATTGAAGTTCAAGGCTGGATCAGAAAATTTGATGGTGGTGATCCTTCACGAGCACTAAAATTACCCTCGACTACCCCAGAGTTGACGTGAAACGTCAGTGAAGCGCACGGTAAGACCCGGGCGGCAACACAACCCTGTCTGTCTGTCAGCAGTCAGCCTGTCAAGGCTGAATATTCTATGATAAAGTCCACCACGGCGGATTCATTGCGAGGCCCCCAACACTTTACATGTCGTGCATGATAGGCGGTGAGCTCATTCTCCACGGGCTGCCCGAATTACCTCAGACGTACGTGTACTGTACATAGGAGCAAGACATACATGTCGACAAGACTCGTGATGAGTTGTTGAGTTGGGCCAACCAGACGGTATTTATAGATGCTCATGCGATCACCAACCAAAAGTACAGCGGCTAATGTCCATGCAACATCCTTCAAATCTGTATACTTGGCGCAAATCCTTTCTGAAAATGGGTCGGTGTGGAAAATCGGAAATCCATGGCTACTAACGATAGGGCTGAACTTGTCGAGAGAAGCTCACATCACATGGCGCATGTCTCATGATATAACTGACAGACAAATTTTGGCATTCAGCTAACGTCTAACTAAACAGAGCCAACGCATAAACTAGTACAAACATGATAATCATTAAAAATTTCCGTCAAACTACATGTGTCATGCACTCATTATGTGCACAAAAACATAACATGACAAAACAAGCGAAGGGGTATAAAAAACAAATCGCATCAAAACATCAATCTCCCTCCTCCAAACAATAATCACGCTGAGGCCGTTGCTTCATAGCACACCACCTATTTGGCGGCAACAGGGGTCTTGGCGGCTGGGCTCGCAGGAGCGGCAGCCGATTCGGCGATCGGAGGTGTTGCCTCTTTCGAGCTACTTCCCGGCCAGAACCACGAACCGAGGCGACCAAGCATACTCTTGCGCTTTACGTGACCCTTCTTGAATTTCGGTGTGGTAGGTGTGGTTGGCTCATCGGCGGCCTTCTCAGCTGGCGTCGATGGTGCGGCTGAAACTGGTTCCTTGGCCTCTGCTGTCTCGGCAACAGGAGCAGCAGCTTCAGTGGCTGCAGGCTTCTGATCGGCATCGGAAGTTTCAGCAGTCTTGAATGAGCCGGATGCTTGGGAGGACTCAGCGGCTGTGACTGGTTCGGCGACGTCGATGGATTTGGTGACAGGCTCGGAGATAGCTTCCTTAACAGCCACGGGAGCCTCGACAGGTGCGGCCTCAGCTACAACTGCTGGCGCAACAGGAGCGGCCTCTTCGGCCTTGGGCTGTTCTGCAACCTTAGGTTCTTCCTGGACCTTTGGCTCCTCGACAGCGACAGGTTCCTCAACCTTCGTAGCTTCCTCAGCAACCACTGGGGCCTCGGCCTTGACTGATTCCACCGCAGCAGGTTCCTCCACCTTAGTGGGCTCCTCGACTACAGCAGTCTCCTCCACCTTGGCGGGCTCCTCAACTGCAACAGCCTCCTCCACCTTAGCGGGCTCCTCCACTGCAGCAGGCGCGTTGGCAATCACTGGTTCCTCAACCTTGGGCTCCTCCACCTTGGTGGCCTCCTCAGCAGGTGCTACTTCCTTAGCCTCAGTAACCTCGCTGGCGACAACTGGCTCCTCTACCTTTGGCTCTGCAACCGCAGCCACCTCCTCGACCTTTGGCTCCTCAACGACGGATTTCTCAGCAACAGCTGGCTCATCGGTAGTGGCGGCCTCTGCGACAACAACGGGCTCCTCAACCTTAGCCTCCTCTACTACGGCAGGCGCCTTAACTGCAGTCTCTGCAACAGCGACAGGCTCCTCCACCTTGGTCTCCTCAACTGTGGCCTTCTCGGCAACAGCTGGCTCCTCAGTAGCGGCGGGCTCTGCGGCAACAACGGGCTCTTCGACCTTGGTCTCCTCTGCTGCGGAAGGTGCCTCAGCAGCCTCTGCAACAGCAACAGGTTCCTCTACCTTAGCAGGCTCCTCGACTGCGGCGACCTCCTCAACCTTGGTCTCCTCAACCGGGGTGACCTCCTCAGCCTTGGTCTCCTCAACTGCGGCTGGTTCCTCGGCGGTCTTAGTGGGTTCTTCGACAACAGCCGGCTCTTCAACTGCAGCAGGTTCTTCCATCTTGGTCTCCTCAACCGCAGTAGGCTCCTCGGCCTTAGTCTCCTCAACCGCAGCGGGATCCTCGACCTTGGTCTCGGCGACTTCCTCGACTGCTGCTGGTTCCTCGACCTTAGTCTCCTCAACAGGGGCAGTCTCCTTGGTCTCGACGACCTCCTCAGCAACCTCTGGTGCCTTGGCGACAGCAGCCTCCTCCTCGGCAGCAGCCTCAACCGGTGCTGCGACTTCAGCTGGCTGCTCTTCCTTAACTGCCTCCTTCACCTCCTCAACGGGAGCGGAGACTTCCTCGGTAGCAACGGCGGTCTCAACTGCCTTAACTTCCTCAATGACCTCCTCTGCAGGAACAGGAACCTCCTCGGTAGCTGCCACAGCCTCAACTGGCTGAGCCTCTTCAACTACCTCCTTTGTCTCAACGGCGGCAGGAACCTCTTCAGCGACCTTGGCGTCTTCGGATGCAGCGACCTCCTCGGTAACTGGAGATTTCTCGGTCACTACCTCTTCCGCAGCCTTCTCGGTCGTCTCGACAGACTCAGTAGCCTCGGTAGCTTCAGCGGCAGCAGGTGCTTCGGTAGCAGCAACCTCTTTATCGGCAACCTCCTCTGCAGGGGTAGTCTCAGCTTCAGCAGGCACCTCAGCAGTCTTCTCGGCAACCTCCTCAACTGGTGCGACCACCTCTGGGGTTTCGGTGGCTTCAACAGCGGCAGGAGCGACCTCCTTCTCTTCCGTGGTTTCGGCGGCGGCAGGTGCAGCCTCCTTATCCTCGGTAGCGGCAGGAACGACCTCCTCTGCTGTCTCGGTAACGGCAGGTGCAGCCTCCTTCTCCTCAACAGCAACAGGTGCGACCTCCTCCTCTGCTGCTTCAGCAACGGCGGCAGGTGCAGCCTCCTTCTCCTCAACAGCAGCAGGCGCAACCTCCTTCTCCTCGACGACGGCAGGTGCAACCTCCTCCTCAGCAACCTCCTCGACGACGGCAGGTGCAGCCTCTTCCTCCACAGCGGCAGGAGCGACCTCCTTCTCCTCTACCGCCTCGACAACGGCAGGCGCGACCTCCTTCTCCTCAACAGCGGCAGGAGCCACCTCCTCCTCTGCTGCCTCGGCAACGGCAGGTGCAGCCTCCTTCTCCTCCTCGACAGCAGCAGGTGCAACCTCCTTCTCTTCGACAACGGCAGGTGCGACCTCCTCCTCAACCGCGGCAGGTGCAGCCTCTTCCTCCACAGCGGCAGGTGCAACCTCCTTCTCTTCTGCTGCCTCGACAACTGCAGGTGCGACCTCCTTCTCCTCCTCAGCGGCGGCAGGCGCGACGACCTCCTCTGCTGCCTTGGTAACGGCAGGTGCAGCCTCCTTCTCCTCCTCGACAGCGGCAGGCGCAACCTCCTTCTCCTCAACAGCGGCAGGAGCAACCTCCTCTGCCTTCTCCTTCGAAGAAGTGGCTGCCACGACACCAGCGGCAATCGCCGAAACGCCCAGTGCAGCAGCTCCAGCGGCAACGACTTCACCCGCCTTTCCCTTTGCAGCCTTAGCCTTAGACTTCTTGTTCTTGCCCTTCTTGCCCGTAGCAGCAGCGGCCGGCTCAGCCTCCACCTCCTTGGCCTCAGCTTCAGGCTCGGCAGCAGCAACTGGGGTCTCTTCCTTGGCCTCCTCAGTTGCAGCTACTGGCTCAGCGACGGCTTCGGTTGCAGCAGCAACGATAGTGGCGGACTTGTCCTCCTCGGTGGCAGCGACAACTGGCTCTGCCTCTACTGCGGCGGCTTCTGGTGTAGGCTCAGCAACGGCTTCGGGAGTATCGTCTTTCTTCTCTTCGACGACAGCAGCTGGCTCAGACGTGGTCTCAGTCTCTGTAACAGCAGCAGGGGCCTCCTCCTTGGCCTCTTCGACAGCAGCTACAGGCTCAGCTTCCTTGGTCTCAACCTCTGGCTCGGAAACATCGACAGAGGCGATTTCCTTTGTTTCCTCAACAGCGGCGGCAGGCTCAGCAACAACTTCCTTTGCCTCAGCCTCTGGCTCGGCAACGGCAGCTGTTGCCTCCTCCTTCTTATCCTCAACAACAGCTACGGGCTCGGCCTCAACCTCCTTGGTCTCGGCGGCAGCCTCTTCGGCAACAACTGGGGTATCATTCTTCTCCTCGGCGTCGATAACTACCTTCTCAGCAACCTCCGGCTCAGCCTCAACCTCCTTGGTCTCGGTGGCAGGCTCCTCGGCAACAACTGGGGTATCATTCTTCTCTTCAGCGTCAACTGCCTTCTCAGCAACCTCCGGCTCAGTCGCGGCGGCATCAGCCTCAGCCTCCTTGGCCTCGACATCTGGGACAGCTGCAGCACCGTTTGTCTCGGTCTCCTTGATTTCCTTAGTTGCTTCAGCTTCGGCCTTTGGTGCTTCCTCCGACTTGGCCTCTTCCTCCTTGTACTTGGAGCCTACAGCGACGGCAGCTACAGCTGCGGCGGCGATCGCTGGGATAGCCAGTGCTGCTGCTGTCTCCTCGGTCTTTGAAGCGCCAGCCTTTGCTTTGGCGGCCTTCGCCTTTGATTTCTTGTTCTTGCCCTTCTTACCGGCAGCAGCTGCAGGTTCGGCGGTTTCGGCGACAGCTTCGCTCGCTGGTGCCTCCGTCTCGGCAACTTCAGCCTCTGGCTCTACCTCGCGTGTAGTCTCCGCAGTCTCGGCAGTTGCAAGTGCAGCCTCAGAAGCTTCAGCCTCGGCGGCCTTTTCTCTTGTTGCATGTGCCTCTGCCAGAACCTCCTTAGGCACTTCCGTCACAGTGACGGACTTGTCATCGGTGGCGGCGGCAGCAGCAACAGGGGTCTCCTCGGCGGTAGATTTTTCGGTGACCTCCCTAGCATCTGCCTCGGGTGCCTCCTTCACAATTTCAGTCCCTGTTGCTTGGACAAGGATGACATCTTCGCCATCCTTGCCCTTGCTGGCGTCAACAGTGACATCGACCTTAACATCGCCCTGGGGTGTTGCAACGATGACATCTGACACCTTGGCTTCAGCATGTTCTTTGTTGTCAGCAACATCCTTCTTCAGCTGCTCCGAGATATCCTTCATCACATCGCCGCTTGCCTTGACAGCGATACTCTTAGCGGTGCTCATAGCGTGATCCGAGGCCATCTTGCCAACCATTGCGAGTGCAGGAACGAGAATTCCTGGTGCGACCATAGTCGCGGCTCCGACGGCAATAGCAATAGCTCCCCTGTGTGACATGTTAGTCATTACAAATCAGTGAATAAGGTTCGTGTGAATGTGAAACTTACTCAGCAATCATCTCTGGGTGTTCTTTAATCGCCTCTCCGACATCCTGGACGCCTTCGATGACCTCTTTCGTAACAACCTGCACAGCGTCGGCGATTTTCTCCATCAAGGTTTCGTCATCCTTGTCAGTAATCGTAGATGCAACTTCTTTTGCGAGGTTGTTATAGATGTCTTTTGCGTCTTCTGCTGTCTTCGCCTGCAGTTCCGTCGCCACAGCTGCCACACCTGCTGCTACTGATCCGCCAGTCTATTTTAAAGTAATGAGTAAATGCCATATTGGTTTTTAGATAGATGTAATAAACTTACAGTTTGTACTACTGCTGCGTCAACAGCTGGTGCAGGCGTTTCTTTTGCGGCTCCATCCTTTGCTGCGTCTGGTGCTGGAGTTGCCTCTTTGTCGACAGGCGCCACTTCCTTGGCTCCCTCCTCGGCAGGTGCTGCTTCTGTGGCTGGAGTATCCTCCTTGACTGGTGCAGCCTCCTTTGCTGGGGCTTCCTCCTCGACGGGAGCAGCCTCCTTCACTGGGGCTGCATCTTCAGCTGGAGTAGGCTCGGCCGGTGTGAGCACCTCCGGTGCTACTTCCTTTGGTGCTTCTGCCGCAGGTGTTTCTGCTACAGGAGCCTCTGGTGTTGGTGCTGGTGCCTCCTCTTTGGCGGGTGTTGTCTCCTCCACTACAGGAGCCTTCTCCTCCTCAGCTGGAGGTGCTGCCTCAACAGGGGCAACCTCCTCAACAGGAGCGGCTTCCTTAACGGGAGCCACTTCGACTACAGGCTTCTCCTCGACGGGAGCCTCCACCTTCTCCGGAGCAGCCTCTGGTACTACAGGAGTTGTCTCTTTATCCTGTTCCACAGCAGTAGGGGCCATATCCGTGACCGTCTCCGGGACAGCTTCTGCAACAATATCTTTGGTCATAATCCACAATCACAGCTCTCTTTGGGCAGTGAAAAAGCAGTATGAAGAAGAGAGAAAAGGCAGCAGCAAGGAAAACAGCAGAGACGGCAGCTTTGTAAACAAAGCTGGGTCCTCTCGGGGTCGCCTTCTTCCTCGCAGATTGCGTTGCATGGGGGGAGCTCCATTGGAGGCGCCCCCGAATCCTTATCGGGTTAGGCGAATTACCTGATTAGGCTAAGTTTAGTTGACAGCGAGGTGGGGTCCAGCAATGACCCTTGAGATCGCTCCGAGCCGAGCATGACGCTAGGATTATTTAGGGATAGCGCATGAACTTGGCACTTTTGTGCTATGCACGTGATGGATCTAGTGAAGTGTACAATCTCTCGTGTGTCTCGTTTACCGCTTCTCTCCGTACTTTCGTTCGTCGTTGATTCTCCTTAGCAAACTTGGAAATATAAAACATAAAATATATGAAAAACGTGCATTGCAGCAGTCTAAAATGTGTTGCAGATTCTATTGCATCATGCATGACAAGATCAAGGCGTCAATTGCTTCATTGGCCGTAAATTGTCCGCAGTTGCCGCCCATTTCTAAGACACGGCCGTGATGGTCCCATCCCAATATGTACAGGAGGTACTGCTAATCTATGCGTGGGGTGCATATTGCGCTCGTCCCCCGCTAGTTTCCCCGATAGGATGTCATCCCCGACTATTTTGTACAGTACAACTCACCGACAGTTACTGTAGGAACAGGATTTTCCAGTTCTGGGAGACGCGATGAGGTTCTTGCCGTGAATGCATGCTTTAAGTGGTTGCAGCTGGCCGAGGTACTCGTTGTTGCTAAAATACCCGTGATGGGAAGCACGTGGAATTTTTCCAGTGTCTTTATATACTCCTCACCGCTAGTACAGACAGGACCAAGACGAATTGTGCCAATTGTACGAATTGTGACCTTTTCCCCGTATAGTGCTGTACAGTACGTATAGCACTGTCGATCCTCAGCTGCATCATGTCTCTGGATTCCTGTTATCTTAACCCCGCGTATCGAAAGGGGGGCAATACTACCCTACTCGTCGAGTTTTTTCGGAACGAATATGATCTTTCTTGCCACTAGATTATCATTGCATTTAACGCCCTGAGACATCGGGAAAGGTTGCTACAATTATATCAGCGCTTCCCCATCATGTGCTTTACTTCTGTGGCGGTTCTGACCCAGCTGAGGGGTTGACGACGGCCCAATGGCTCGCTGAATTTATGGTTGTTTTGAAACCTATTTGCTACATATACCTTAAAAGTCTCAGCCATACACCATCATACTCCATCTCGACCAAAAAAAACCTCAACCATTGCTTGGCCAGTCTCATGTATTATCACATATTTTGGTGAAGCGTCTCACTCAGTCAATACGACTGCACTGAAGTGCAAATGTGTCAATGAGGTAACTCCTAATTCTCTTCCGTCGTTCTTGCCAGTTCTATATGTCATTTCCCTCCCTCGTTCCTGCCATTCTTATACCTCAAAAAACTCCCATGGTTCCTGCCAGTTCTATACATTAGACGCCTCTTATCGTTCCCTGCCAGTTCTATCCATCACTCATCTCCCATCGTTCTTGCCAATTTTATACGTCAGACATCTCCCGTTGTTCTTGCCAGTTTTTTACCTAGCTCATCACCCATCGCTCTTTCCAGGTTTATACATCGTATATTCCCCATCGTTCCTACCAGTTTGATATATCACCCATCTTCCATTGCGCCTGCCAGGTCTATAGATCGCTCCACTCCCGTCGCTACTACCATTTTATACGGCAAGCATCTCCGATCGTTCCTGCCATTTTATACTTCACTTGCACGTTGTTGTGAATCCGCTCCTATTTTTTAGTATCTGCAATATTGTGTTCTAAATCACAAAAAAACGCTGTTGCTTGACCCCGTTTCCATCCCATCTTACCTCGCTGTACTGTTCAGTTTAATCAGTCATCCACCACCACCATGGTCTCCCTTCTCAAAGGTTCAGCTTTTTTGACTGGTGCTGGCTCAGGCATAGGTCGTGCCACTGCCCTCGCATTTGCCAAATACGGTATCACGCGCCTCTCCCTAGCCGACCACGACTCCTCCTCCCTAGCAGCCACTTCCAAACTCATAAAAGCGGTGTATCCTTCGATCCAGATCTTACAGCACTCTCTTGACGTCACAAATGAATCGAAGGTCCAAGCTGCTATTGCCAAAGCGGCTATTGAGTTCGGCCGCATTGACGTAGCCGTCAATATCGCTGGTATCAGCCACAGTGGTCTGACCCATGATTGTAAGACAGAGGAGTGGAGGGAGGTGTTGGGGGTTAATCTTGATGGGTTGTGGTTTTGCCAGCGGGAGGAGATAAGACAGATGCTGGCACAGGAGTGAGTGGCAATGTCCAATCCTAAGCTTCGTTTCAGCAAATTTCCTATACAGTGAGTGAAGTTACGATCTAACCAACCCCCAAAAGAGACCGCGGACCAAGAGAGGGAAGAGGTTCAATCGTCAACATCTCCTCAGTAGCTGGTCTTGTTGGCGGCGGCATAAGCCCCGCCTATACAGCTTCCAAACATGGTACGTCCAACTATCCATCACCCCAAAGCCACTGCTCTCTCATGCTCTTGCACTGACATACTAAAAGCCGTAATCGGCCTCACCAGAAACGTAAGTTCACTCAAACTCCTTACCAAACACAGCTCTAACGTCGATCAGGACGCTGCCACCTACGCTCCCAAAGGTATCCGCGTCAATGCTATATGTCCCGGGTTTGTCATTCCCCATATATGATCACTAGTCTCTTATTAACAAGTCACACAGTTGGACGGCTACGCCGATGGTTGAGCGCTTCCAGAGCCAGTTCCCAGATGAAGTAAAGACATCGGTGGCGACGGTGCCGATGAGGCGGATGGCGGAGATGGAGGAGGTTGCGGATGCGATTGTCTTTTTGGGGAGTCGGATGGAGAGTTTTGTGTGCGGAGCGGCGGTCCCAGTGGATGGGGGATTTACTGCTATTTAAGGCTATGGGACCGCCCAAGTCGCGAGGCTGTTCTTTTAGAGAGGGGAGGGGTTTTGGCTTATTATTATTACTACAACATTTATAGCTATTACTACCAACAACGAAGATGATGGACGACTGCGGTTGCAAGGTTATGCCCAGTTAAATCTAAAATTTGTGCTTTATAAGGCGCCTCGTATCTGGTAAACAGATCGCAAAGGTTCTTTAAAAACTACCGCAGGATTGGAGAGAGGAGGGGATAAAGGGACTGTAAATTAGAGATGGGTTGCTCAACAAGAGACAATCCACACAGTGGAGGAGCTTGACGATATGACTGGCGAAATAATTTCAAGGATGATGGGACACATCGGTAGAAGCAGAGCGTATGGACTTTAGATGAAGAACACACAGAGATTGATTTCGAGCTGGGGTGGTGAGAAAAATAAGGGGTGGCGAGAATTGAGAGTGGCAAGAAGGGGGTGGTAAGAAACCGCGTAACCATGACCTGACTAGTCATACTTTTGTATGGCATGCTCTTGCGGATCAAAACCTCTCCCTTGAGGGCAGCCCAGTCAGCTATTATCTCTGCAATTTTTGCTTTCTGCCCGTAGTTTAACATCTGTGCTGCCCCGACAGAGGCGACATTCTTATCCTCCTCTTCTTACTGCGCCAACCTTCTCTCATGTTGTATACCGTAGCGAACTATGAATTATCTTGTGTCGTGTATCAACGCCGCTATTACGACACTGAGAAAATGTAAGACGCAGAAGGAGTAAGAGATAATAGGGGAACACTGTCGAGCTGAAGCTCATCCTAACCGGGGATCTTGCCTTTGGAGCCACTTGCGCCCATCTACTCTTATGTTGTACACCACGATTAACTATGCTGTGTCGCACATAAATACTCCCATCGCGGCACTGAGAAATGAGTAGACGATTAACGACACGGCATTCGAAGCTCACACTTCCGAACTGAAGCTCATTCTAACCGGGACATTGTCTCAGGAGGCTTCATCTCGGTGGAGGAGGAGACGGAGAAGGAGATAGAAAATGGGAGGTGGGAAGGGAGATAGGTGGTGAGAAAGGTGACTGGCAGCGAGAAAGGGGTGGTTAGAAGGGGATGGTGAGAAGGGGATGGTGAGAAAAGGGTGGTGAGAAGGAAGGGGTGAGACGCGAGGGCCAAAACAAAAAAGGAGATGTAGCAAGAGGGAGAAGGTTTGTTGGAGATCGACGTGAGGAAGCTAGCGCCGAACCGTTGTAGCGCTGTCATAGTCAGATTTCTCTGATATTAAAAATTATTAGTTATCTTAACAACTAGTCTATATACAAAGTCATATATCGTAACTTGAAGCAGGGTTCATGGGTAGCCTTCTGCACAGTAGAAATGAATTCCTGTCTTGCAAGATGATACCCGAAATATCTCCAAGATCCAGTTCGCCCGCCAAATCCAAAATCACAAATCTCCATGGCCATCCTCCTAAGCCTCCTGTGACAAGAGCGGGGTCCGTTCACCTTCCTCCACAGCAGCATCTCGCGCGGCCACCTTGTCTTCTTCGCAAGCCACATACGTAGCGTAAATAGCAGTCGGGTAAAACAGGACTCTAGATATCCCATCAGTATTTCGTCTCTGTGATTGCGAGGAAAAAGTGAACTTACAACAAAGCAAACCCAGCAATAAACGCCCTCACAACACGGAGAAACCTATCGTTCGATGGCTCCCTGTACCTGCCACTATGGTCCGCATACGCGCTATCCAACACAAGCCACAGCCACATAGCCGTCGCAAGCAGCGACTTGGCGGCTTCTAGGACAAACGATATTTTTGCGGACAGGCTTGGCATGCGGTCCTGGATGAGGAGGATGAAGAGGATTATAGTTGCGAGGAGACCGTTGACGGTGTATGTGCTTTGGGGAGTTAGCGTGGTAAGGCAATATAAAGATACGGCGGGGGGGAGCTTACAGGAAGCGGTATACGGTTTCGTAGTTATCCCATAGCTGGACGAAAGCGAGGAAACCGAGGGTGAGGGCGATGGGGGTGGTGAGGAGGGCTTGGAAGAGGCCGGCGGCGCGGAGGATTTGGTTCGTCATTGTTCTGGTTCTGGAGGATTTGAGATATGTCAGTTTGAGGACGACTTTGTAGAGGATTCATTCCCGGTGATGTGGTTGAGGTGGGACGAGGAGAAAACCTACGAAGGCGGGCTCATTAGATCGATATATTAAATGTGATTTCCCCTGGCTCGTAACGTGTACGGATAGGCTTGAGGGCGGCAGTAAATCCCGGAGCTATTGCTCTCGACAGCACTCTCAAAACCACGAGATAAGAGGCTTCCTGGCGTGTTGGATCTGTTGCTCGACGAGGTTTCAAAGCTGCATGACGACCGAGGACAGGGACTGGGCGCTTTGGGGAGGCTTGCCTGGACGTTACCTAGAACAGGGGTATGCGTATATCACGTGAAATTAGTGCCTACATCGGGACTAGGGTGGTCGGGAAGTGCCTGGTGGTGTCAGGAGAGACCGTGCTTGCATTAGACACTGATCCACACAGGGGTCGAGGTCTTGTCATCGTCCTTGATTGTGAACACTCTTGCTTATTACAATGCACCTCATGAATCATGGGTATAATGGGCATAATATGCCTCGTTTTAAAACTCTGAAGGGCGTTTATACATATAGAGAGTGCTGCTTACTATCTATTCTCCGATAATTCTCCGATAGTGCATCCAGCGGTGTGAGTTTCGGCAGTTGTGCACTGTGAGAACTTGGCCTAAGTTAACGATGTAGTACAGACAACAACCCCAAGGCTTTTTCAAGCAAATCCAAATGTCAAAGCTGAACCCAGCATCGACAGAGCTCAGTCCACTACTATAACAAGGTTGGGCGTGCACGTACGCTAGGGCTGCAATGACACACTGTGGCGCGTAGCTCTGAGCCAATAACGATGGGACCAACGTTATTATTGGTGGTGTGCCATACCGCCATCACCAACACGTCCCCAGTTCTCTTTGCGGAATCCCGCCTCATGATGTCTCAAGGCATCTGAAACTCCCTTGCCTTTGGCCGTCCAGCGTGATCCGGTGTCGGTGCGCGCGTATTTATTCCCCATGCCGCAATAGATCCGCAATCACAGCTCGGCATTGGGGGATGTGGCTGGTTCTCCAGCGTCCCGGGTTGCTGTACGTTCTCGTGTCTTTAAATGCATCACTACCCCTTGACTTGGGAAGCTTGGTAATCTTGAATGTTGCCTTGATATATACTTTGCCTGGATGTCTCCGTCGCGAGTCCCCCTCATCGACTCTTTTCAACTTGAGTGCCGTGATGTCCCATGGTACCGTTGTATGTTTATCACCCCTCTTCTCCTTGCATGCGCGTTATTAGTTAGACCCCAATTTAGTGATTTGACGGTGTCGAGGGGTCAAGTGCTTTTCGATGCCAGCGTTGCTTTATTCCCTCACCATAGCCACTTTAGTTTCAACTCGGATATATGTGAGCAGGGTAGATGCTAATGACATTTATAGCATGATATTATTTTGCCACCAGGCCTCACACGAGCAGAATACGATGCACAAACGCGAGTGCCCTTAATTCTTGCTGGGAACATCACACCCTTCCTGGTAGCAACTATTTTTGTCGTTGCGCGCTTTTGGTCGCGCCAGATCTTAAAAGGGTCATGGGCACAAGATGACACCTGGGTCTTTACATCATGGGTTCGTGTCTCTGCCGTGTCCTGCCTCCATAGTTTTCCGCAAATCGTACTAAAATCTCCGCAACAGATTGGATCTTTGGCCCACACACTTCTCAACTGCAGTATAACATTCTACGGCATCGGGCGCCATTTCACCGTCCAGCTTCCTCAAGATGCCGTTCGCGTTCTCGTGATAAGCTACGCCACACGGTTACTATACCAATGCATTCTTGCCACCACCAAAATTGCGATCCTGACCCTATACCTCCGAATATTCACAGATGCCAGGAGTCAATGCATGGTGTATGGGATGATAAGCTTTGTTGTGCTCTACACAATTCCCTGTCTCCTCCTGCTGATCTTCGAGTGCACTCCTTTCTACGACTCTTGGAACCCCTACAAGTTTCCGCAGACATGCATAAACCTCACCATCCAGGTGTACATGTCTGCAAGTTTTAACATCTTCCTCGACCTCCTGATGGTCGCTTTTGCCGTACCACGCGTCCGTAGGTTCTTCACTCCCCCTGGAATATACTGGGGTTTGGTCTAACTTAAGCTCAAACATAGTGCCCCTTAAACTTCCAAGGCTGCAGAAAACCGGACTTATTGCGATTGCATCTCTCAGCTCCCTGGTCGTCATCTCATCGGTCGTTCGACTTATCCGTATCAGCACGTTGAACACAAGCAAGGATCTGCCATGTACGTCTCCTCTACTACCATTCCATGGCTCTCCCATACTAATGCGCATTAGGGGACTCATATGACTTTACAACCTGGTCCTCGATCGAAGTCAACATCGGCCTCTTCTGCGCGACTGCCCCAGCTATCAGGCCCGCAGTCCGCGCCATGAAGGATGCTCTCCGGATGAACTCATCGCCTACTACGAGCCAAGGCGCAAGGTTCCCCACTTCTATGAGCGGGGGCCTGGAACTAGAAGACGGCGAGGCCTTCAACGGGACACCACCGGCAGTGCCGGCGAATAGGTATTGGATTACTAAGAAGGGGCGGGTCACAGATCGGGAGCTGAGTGACGCAGATAGTTCGAAATGCGTGCTTGATTCCGTATCGACGACTAGGTCCCCTGAGAGTGGGAGGACTCGCAGCGCAACAGAGAGCGATGGGGAGATGGGGCAGAGGAGGGCGAAGCAGGGAGGTGGGACGCTTTTTGTATAGATACCCCTGGGTGGCAGTCGTCTGTTTTTGTAGAGCTTTGGCGCAGGTTTTTCTTCTTGTTACATACCCTATCTTGCATCATTTAGAATTACAGTATTAATCATGAATAAAAGAATGTTAATGATGAACCAAGGGTTATTAATCGTGAACCAAAATTGATGATAATTAAATATCAGTGTCGCGATCGATGTATCCCTCAATTAATGTTTTCAGCACGCTCAAGATTCCAAGGCCAGTTCATACTCGGGGTTCCGGTACGAAGTTCATCGTGAGGATCTCCCGATATGTGCCTTATCTAAGCCAGTCGAATCCCAAACCATATAAATAGCTTGTTGGTTAATTTGCCCCGCCAAATTGCGCGCCCGAAGGATGAGCGATCATCACGAACGCGTAAACTCAGCAAACTCAATGCTGGTGGTTCATACCACCCACCATCTTGGGCATAATGGGCGAGCGCAGCGATACTTGTAGTACCCGACTCGCAGCGACAATCGCACTCAAGTTGGAAAGTGCCCGTTTCACCAAATGACGGAGACGGCGGTATGGACGACTTACTTCAGTAAGCCGTCGATACGGCCGAGTATCAAGGTACAGTAAGATTTTAGCAGTCAACACGAGGGTATAAGCATAAGTATGATGATCAATGCAAAATTTCTTCTTCGTATTCCATCTTCCATATTTCAACATCTCTTTCTTTCTGTTTTAATTATTTTCACATCCTACCCTCACACGCGACGACCCTCTCGCCGCCAAAAACCAGAAAGATGACATCCCCCCTCTCCACCACCATCCCCAACACCGGCATCCCCCTCAACATCCTCGTCATCGGTGCCGGCCTAGCGGGTCTCTCCGCCGCCATCACACTATCACAGACAGGCCACGATGTCACGGTGCGTTGCGTTCAGCCCCCTTTCACACACGGCCCCTTTCCCGATCTCCGCGGTGGTGCTGGTGGCGTAGGCGCTAATGCGTGCGTGCCCAGGTCCTGGAGCAGTCTGAGAGTAAGAGGGAGGCGGGGTATATGATCGTCATGGGCTCGAATGCGATGCGTGTGATTAATAAGATTGGTATTTCTCTCTCTCGGTCCCTTACCTTACCCCCTTTGTCGGGTTGCGCGTATGGGGGGTACTATTGTGGGGTTTTGTGTTAATTGTGTTGTGAAGGCGTTGATGCGAAGAAGGCAGGTACCGTTGATGTGGACTTTGTGAGTGTCGATCTGTGATGTGATGTGATTGTGGCTTGGGCTGAGAATGGGTAGATTGAGCGTCGGGATTACAAGACGTTGGAGCTATTGTCGAGTTTGGATGCTGCGAAGGTGGGTTATTGGATTCATGTGGACAGACGGGGTGGATAGGGGTAATGCTAATAATGATGGATGGATTTCAGGATCCAAAGGCACCTGCGAAGTCGTATTATCGCCCTGACTTGCACAATGAGCTAAAGAGAGTTGCGCTTCTCGGGTTAGGATGCAAAGCCGCGAAGTTGGTTCTTGACGCGAAAGTCGTCAGTGTGGTAAGTCTTCTTTGCGAATGAGCCAGACGCAGGAGCAAACCGTCTAATTCAAGAAAGGACATCAACAATGCAAGTGCCACACTTGCCGACGGGAGGGTTTTCAAAGGTGATGTACTAATAGGCGCCGACGGCGAGCGTGTAAGTCGTGACTCCATCCTATATGAGACCGCACCGTCACTCACACTCCCCAGTCAATCGTCAAATCCTCCTTCAGCGAGCCCGGCAGCATCCAACAAGCCCCCTTCAAAATCTTCCGCTCCCTCGTTCCCACCTCCGTCTTCCTCTCTGACGAGCGCACCCGCCGCGTCCTCGACCTCTCCCACAACCGCTTCCTCATGTTCTGCCACCCCACCAACTCCCTCGTCTCCGTCCTAATCGGGCGCAACAGCGACCTCATCGACATCGAATGCGGTTACCGGCGTCGCAAAGGTGAGAGGGCGATAGATGTGTCTGACCAGGCAGCGATCAGGGCAAGGCTCTTGGAGACGTTCAAGGAGTATCATCCGGATATTAGGTGTGCGATCGAAACGGCGACGGTGACTACTGATTGGGAGGTATGGAAGTGCAAGCCCCAGAAGCATCTGGCGCAGGGGAAGGCGGTGCTTACGGGCGATGCGGCGCATTCTATGGAGCCGACGACTGGGCAGGGTGGGTCGCAGGGCCTTGAGGATGCGGGGGCGCTGGCGGTGTTTTTGAGTAATATTGGGAGCAAGGATGAGATTCCGCATCGTCTGGAGCTTCTTGCGAAGATGAGGGGAGAGCGCACGGCGAAGGTGGTGGCGCTGTCGGGGGTGAGACCTGGGGAGGAGGAGATCATAAGGAAGAATTATCCCAGACATGCGATTAATCGGTCGAGTATTAAGAATGGGGTTGAGCATATTGTATTTTTGTATGAGTAAGTTTGATTGACACCCCTTTCCTTTTTGAGATTTGTGGTGGCTTCCCATGGAGGCGCAGAAGCGGAAGAGATTGGCTGACTTGACTGCAGTTATGATGTGATAGAAGAGAGCAAAAAGACGTTGCAAGCGGCTGCGACGCCGAGGGCCAGCCTTTAAATCTTTCAAGTTGAGTAAAGGTCGATATACATGGATGTAGATGGCAGAATTGATCGTTATTATGTCAGCTCCTTCACTGTGTATGCACTACGCAAACCTCATATATGATACGTTTCAAACAGAGAGCAATGTAAAAATACTCTTTCCGGGGCATCAAGACGTTATAACCTACAGAGCATATCTTACATGAGTGGGGGTCCCTAACCACCTTGCCCCTTGGAAACGGTCAGAAGAACGTATGACGCTCCTGGCACTACTGATATCCCTGACGCTGATATTCCCAATGCTGTCTATCCCTGATGCTTAGATGGACCTCTGCACGTCATCTAAAATGGTACGATGCATGTTGATTTCAATCAGTTCCATAGATTGTATACCACCGTGCTACTCTCGCCACCATTACCATTGCTGCTACCGCCCCCTCTTCTCATCGCCATTACTATTATTGCTACCCCCGGCTCTTCTCACCACCACTATTATCACCACCACTTTAGCAACGGAACGCCGTCATGTGACGTTCACAAGTTCAGATCGGCGTTGACCAGGTAGAACTCGACCTTAATGGAGCTCTTCATCCAAGAGGTAGAAACTTGATCTATTGTAGGAGGTTTTTGTAGTTAATGCACGATGCTTTGGTCGGCTATCGTACTGCGCACTTCAAAGTCAATGCATATATCAGATAGTATTTTACCAGTTCGCTATATACCAAATACTAAGTATACCACTGTAGCACTCGTATCAGAGCCCAGACATAAATCATCACGACATAACAAAATCAAACCAGCTCCAAGGCCAAGGGGTATCCGCCTCACCAGTCCAAGCTCCCCCATCGCCAACCCCTCATAACCCAGAAAATCACTCAAACAATTTCACCTCAAACACACCCATCAGCTCCATCGCTCTCCCTACTCAAACACCTGAACCCTAATCCCATGGCTCCCCTTCCTCACCAACGGCAAAAAGCTATCCCCATCCAACACCACATCCCCAATCCACGTATCATACAACCCCATCACGCCCTCATCCCCCTCATGTCTCACGCCCTCATACAAAACCCCCTCCTCCGTCTCCCCCTTCACACTCCCAAACCTCACCCATAACGAGCTAATAACAAGATACAATTCCGACCAGCCCAAATGCATACCCAAGCACTGCCGACTCCCCCGCGTAAAACTAAGGAGGTACTTATCCAACCCCTGGTTCAGCTCGCCATTGGAATTAAGCCAGCGCTCCGGAATCCATTTATGGGAGTCAGGGAAGATCGACTCGTCGTGGTGCAGTTGCGCGACGGACATACCCACCGGCGTATTCCTCGGAATGACCCACTCCCTCCCCGTCCTGCGATCAGTGAAAAATAGCGGCTCTTCAGCGATCCTCGCCAATCTACCCGCGACACCATAGGTAAGACGCAGCGACTCTTTAATAACCGCATTCAAGTACGGGAGCTGTTCCAACGTCACCAGCGGGGTGGGGGCATTGCGGTCCGGGATAGCGGCGCGGAGCTCGGCTTTGAGTCTGCGCAAGGCGGAGGGAGTGCGGAGGAGGTAGAATGTGCTTAGGTCTAGTGTCCAGGCTGTGGTGAGGGTGCCGGCGAGGACGAGGACTTCGGCTTCATCTGAGAGGCGGCGGACGGATTTCTCTGATTCGGGTAGTTTGGAGTCGAGGATCTCGTGGAAGATTGTGGCATGGGAGAGGTGCTGGTTGGATGAGTTGGCCCCGGTTTTGATGTCGGTTATTTGTTTGACGATGTGCTGGGGGTGTGTGTTAGCGGATGGAAAACTGGGTTGAGTGGGGGATGGGAGGAGGACGTACGCGTCTCTGGGCTAGAAATGCGGCGAGGAGGGGGTGGGCGAGTCGGGTTAGTTGGTCGGGGAGGGATTGGAAGATGGTGTTGAGCCAGGGGGCGTGCTTCATGAAGTTTGCGGCTGTGGAACCGAAGAAGCAGCCGTCGCGGTTGGCGCGGTCGAAGTCAGGACGCTCTATTTATTTTTGTCAGTGGTGATAAATATGATAGACGAGCAAACGTTTCATACCAAGTCGATGATCGGATCTGGCAAATGCGTATTGCATGACAACATCTATACTTTGTTAATTACAGCGGTTATTGGGATTGGGTTCTAAGCTTACCGCTCGTGAATGCTGCATAGAGCCAGCTAACATTGAGAACTTCTTCGCTTTCCTTGAAATCCCTGATCCTTTCCAGCATGGTTGAAACACGCTCCTGGATGACTGGCTGAAGCTTTCTCACATTTTGCTGTGAAAAGAATGGATTGAGCGCAGCCCTCCTGTATTTGTGCAAGTCGTGGTCTATGGTTGCGAACATGGAGTAGTCCATTCCAAATGATTCATAAAACAGAGGGTATTTGTTCCGCTTTCTGTTGCTAGCGCTGCTGGCATACACCTCATCGTAGAACTCGGGGTCTGAGATGTGGAGCTCGAATGGGGTAATGCGGATGATAGGTCCATATTGCTTATGGAGCTCGATGAGCTTGAAAGTATACTTACCGCCAAGGATGAGATCGTAGTAGAGTTCATACCTAGCAACGACTATTAGAATATATGTCAAGGCGCGCAGGTATTAAGTGGTCTCACCAAGATGTCAACGCGGCAATTTTTGGGCCTGGGAATTTGCTCAGCGGACTGAGGAACAAACGATAAATTGCTCCATAGATAGTGTATAAAGTCACAAGAATGATGAGCAGAGTAATAACGGCATGGTTTTCCCAGTCGAATAGCTCCATGGGTACAAATTTGGCGACGCCGAAGTGGTCTGAGGAGATTTTCTCAACGTGATAAAGTCACAGTACTAAGAACAACGATACTCGAGAATAGTATAGCAAAACAACAAAGAGAAAATGGGCGGACATATATTACGGAGATATATGGCCATGCGAGGGGCACAAGCAATATAGACAAGGAAAAAGAGAAGGGAGGTGATAAGTGACACATATTCCGCCTACAGACAAACGAGAGGGTTGGTTGAAGAGGGTTGGTTGAAGAGGGTTGGTTGAACCCTGCGCCAGAATTCCAGGAGACTGGTTCAGGGTTCAGGAATTCCCCATAAGGTAGCCCGACCGGTCGGGCGCTGTTTGGAGACGGAACAGACAGAATTGGGAATAGAAGCGGGAAAGAGCGTGTGCCACAGAGCCAATAAGGTGTTCCGGGTGCCGTTGGAGGGATTTCCAGAAAGCTGGAAGGAGGGATCCGGGGTATACAAAGTGGGCGAAGTGGCTCGCACGGCCTCGATGGGAGGGATGCTGCTTGTTGGATACCAGCCCCAGCGGCTGTTGCTTTTAGCCAGATAGTAACCAACAAACAAGAGGTTGGTCGGCTGAAGATTCATTCTCTCGGATGCCACACACACCGATAATCTCACACAGCCGGCTCAGCTCAGCTCGGCTCGGTCAGCTTAGATCATCTTGGTCGGCTCAAGTCAGCGTCGATATATAAGCCCACACAGGGCTTGCCGACCAACCCACAGGCATAGAATTTTCTCGCTCATATACCGAGTGGGACCGAGTGTTTGACAGAAACAAAGGCGAAGCGATTGTCACATAAAGCCAGGCTTCCCGTAGGTGATTGAAGTGATCTCGAAGGTGACAAGTAAGGCCAAGATGTAGTAGCAGATGCCGCTAGCACCATTTCCGACAAAGACAATGCCACTGTCTCATTGCTTCCGGGTGTGATTGATTCGCTGAGACGGGAACGAGACTGGATGAGACTGGATGATCAGTACTGTACTGTTAGTCTTCTGTAGTTGGAAATCCGAGTCTTGTCTAAGAGTTAGCCACAAGAGCCACAATTTGAGGCTGGCCAAACGGAAGTGCATGGCTGGAGATCTAAAAGAAATGATGTGCGACGGGGATTTATAAGGTGGACACGCGCTACTGTGGTACCCATACAGTACTGGAAGAGCATTGATGCTATAGCAGTACTCATATAGTAGCACCGTACCATAGTAGTACTGTACTGACACCAATAGCTCCATACTCCGAGTACAATAAGACAGTAAGTGAAGAGATGTAAGACGGTGAGACGGTAAGACGGTAAGACGGCAAGACGGCAAGACGGTGACAGGTATCTAGCAAGGGGTTAATATCAGCTTCCTTTCTCCGCATTCCAGCTTATGGTTTTAAGGTACGTACATCCAGTGCGTAAGTGCCTACGTCGACCCATTTTTATCGATTCTATAGACACCCTAAGCAAGCTTCTATAAAGGTAAAATCTCATAGTATAAAAAAGCTAGGGACGCGATGTGATTTAATTATTCGATGTTATATAACTCACTATAAGACAAGACTTAGATACTCAGCTAAAGAGACAGCCTCGGCTCGTACTAATAAACCACGTACCCCCGCAGCACTCGCGATCTACGCCTCTTAGGGTATGGATCATTGGGCATTTAGAACCCTGGTACAGTAGCTCGGTGCGGGGCATTCTATAGAAATCGACGAGATCGAAAGTAGCTTCAGCAGTGGAGTAACTTAGGAATGGGTTTATGGCAGTCTGCCACGGAGTATATTGTAGTAGGGCTTATCGATAAGAACACAATGGATCATCTCAGACATTGGCTGTTATGTAAGCATGAATTTTGTCTCCATCGAATCTCGAACCTCCTTAAACTTGTGCCTGAGAGATTCACGGCTTTCGGGGTAATTATTGGTGTTCTTCTACGTACGCAACTTGTATACGCAGACTGCGTGCGCAACCGATCGCAGCCTGAAAGTTCTCTGGTTTTCTGGTTCTCTAGCGGATCGGCGCGCATGTCAAAAATATTTCATGTGATAAACGAGGGACAACGACCATATAAAAAAGGTCCACAAACATCAACCCTCAAATCCCAATCGCAGGTTGAAAACATAATTCACCCAGTATAATCTCTCCTGACACATCATCATGTCCAGCACCCAAGCGGCCAGCAAGGCCGACTTCGATGTCATCATTATAGGGGCAGGCATCTCCGGTATCAATGCCGCCTACCGCGTGCAAACCGAGCTCCCCAATGCCACCTACACGATCCTCGAGGCCCGCGACACCATAGGCGGGACCTGGGACCTCTTTAGGTTCCCCGGTATACGTTCCGACTCCGATCTCCACACTTTCGGCTTCGAATGGCGGCCATGGCAGGCCAAAAAGGCCTACGCCGACGGCCAGATGATCTTAGATTACATGAAAGACGCCGCAGCAGCCTACGGTATCGACGAGAAAATCAAATACCACCACCACCTCACCGCCGCTGACTGGTCCTCCGCCGATCAGCTGTGGAACCTCGAGGTCACTGCTAATGGCGAGCCTAAGACCCTCACCGCTCACTTCTGTATCATGAGCACAGGGTATTATGATTACTCCAAGCCTCTCGATGCCGACATCCCCGGTCTGGAAAACTTCAAGGGGACTGTCGTTCATCCGCAATTCTGGCCCTCAGACCTCGATTACTCGGGAAAGAACATGGTCGTCATCGGATCCGGCGCCACCGCCGTCACACTCCTCCCCGTCGTGGCAGAGACAGCTAAACATGTAACCATGCTCCAGCGCTCGCCCTCCTACATTCTCGTGCGCTCCTCAAACACCCTTCAAGAGCGCGTTATGCACGCCATCCTACCGCGCTGGGTCGCGCTGAAACTAGTCCGATGGACATGGATCATCCTCCCTTGGATCTTCTTCCGCTTCTGCAAAGCCTGTCCCGCGGCCTCCAAGTCGCTGATGATCGCACTGACGAAGATGCATTTGCCTAAGGGCACGAAGATGGAGCCGGATTGGGTACCATCTTATAACCCCTGGGAGCAACGCCTCTGTACCAGCCCTGATGCGGATTTTTTCCTGGGCTTGAAGACGGGGAAGTCAGATGTGGTGACAGGGACTATTTCCCAGGTGTCTGCTGACGCCATTAACCTCGATGACGGAAGGACCCTGCACCCCGATATCATCGTCACAGCCACCGGTCTCCGCATCTGCTTCGCCGGCGCGGTCACCATATCCGTCGATGGGGAGAAAGTCGATCCCTCCAGTAAATACATCTGGAAAGGGATGATGGTCCAAGACCTCCCCAACATAGCCTTCCCGTCCGGGTACCTTCACTCTTCCTGGACCCTTGGCGCCGACGCCTCAGCCATCATGACTTGTCGTCTCATCAAGCACATGCAGACCCAGAATATCAGCGCGGCGATTCCGAGGCTAAGCCTTGGAGGGGAAGAGGACATGGAGGATAGCTCGTGGAAGATGTCGAGTACGTATATGAGAAGGGGGAAGAGTGCGCTGCCGAGGGGAGGGGATAGGGGGGCGTGGTGGTCGAGGAATAATTTGTGGAAGGAGCTTGTTGCGGCGAGGTGGGGGAATTTGACGAATGGGTTGGAGTTTGTGGGGGGGTCGAGATGGGGGGTAGGTGGTAACTGAAGGAAGGGGTAGGAAGGGAGGGTTGGAAGGGCCATTCTTGTCTTCGATATTGCTTTGGACTCAGCTCAGGCCGGGTCGGTGTTGATACCCATATATAATTGGTTCTGTGGTAGGAAATAATACACGTATTTACCATATCAATAATTACCATGTCAGAGAGCCGCCCTGCATCCGAACCGCTCGCAACAGTCCCCACAATGCCTGGAATACATATATATATTGTCAGAACGTCTGTCATGGGAGTATGGAAGGTACGGCAATTCAAACGCGAGCAGAAGATTGCGATGTCGTGAAACAAAAATCCGTAAGAGAAAATGGCTAACAATCCAACAGGACCGTAGCTTCATTGATGATCTCCCGTGCGAATAGCAAGAAATAGGACGGTGGTGAGAAAGCAGATGTAGCGAGAAAGAGGAACGGTAGCTACAAGTCGGTGTGGTGAGAAAGGGGGAGCGGTGATATTTGGCGGACAACGAGACAAGCTGGCGCGTTGAGGCAGGCAAGGCCGCGCGGATCTGACAAGCAGTCTAGAAATGTTCTGGCACATCACCGATCGCGCTCTGGCATCTTTGAAGTTGGACTTATCTCAGTACAGACGGGACTTTAAAGTCACAAAGAAGGTGGTGGTGAAAAAGGGATACTTATGCGGATACATGCATCCAGACTGTCTCTGTCCTGTATCGCTGCCTCCAACACTGGAGTCGTACAAGAGCGGCTCAGCTTACCATACCCCTTCAGCAATTTTCAAACGTTTATTCCGAACGGGTCACATAAACTGACCCCTTACCTTATGTAGCTCCCGGTTGAAGCAAGGGCCCGATCGATTGAAGGGCGGGTCAGGAACATAATCACAAAGCACACCAGCAGTCACACCTGTACTACAAACGACGATCCACAGCAAAGACGCCAAGACAACAACGTCGTCTTCTCATGCTTTTTCCATTCTCCGATATATACGCCTCATTATGCTCAGGGTATCCCATTTGTCCCCGCTCCCGCCCGGAAATCATCGTAGACCACTAAATGCTAATATACAGTGTATGCAAGCCTGATAAAACTCCATCATCCCAATCACTCCTTCTCCACTGCAGCCGCATCCCCCTCCACCATAGTGGTATCATCGCCCTCCGCCACGGCGCTCACAGCCTCGGTTGCGCCCTCATCCTTCGCCACATCTCCCTCCGCCATAGTGGTATCATCACCCTCCGCCACGGCGCTCACAGTCTCTGGTGCACCCTCATCCTTCGCCACAGCGCTCACAGCCTCGGTTGCGCCCTCTGCCTCTTCAGCGACAGGGGCCTCTTCCGTCTCAGCAGCGTCGGTTTGGAAGATGTATTTCTCGAGCTCTTCGAACGTGCCGGTCAAGTCGTCGTTAATGAGGATCTTGTCATGGAAGCCTTCAATCTCGGCGTGTTTGATCTCCTCAGCCGCAGTCTCAAGTCTCTGCTTGACCGTCTCGTCGTCGTCTGTGCCACGAGCGCGGAGGCGCTTCTCCAGCTCCTCCATGCTCCGTGCGTTGAGGAAGATGAAGCGGGCGGGGTAGGACTGGTCTTTGAGCTGTTGAATTCCCTTTGTCTTGTCAGCAGCCGCTCATATGTAATAATTAGGGGAGAAAGATTCATACATGAAAGTCCATCTCCATAACCGGGACCTTGCCCGACGCCACGATCCCCTCGACGATCTTCTTACTGGTGCCGTAGTCATTGCCGTTGAAGTTGTTGAACTCAAGGAACTGGTCGCCATCGCGCATCATGGCGTAGGTCTCAGGGGTGATGAAATTGTAGTGCGTTCCATCAACTTCGCCTACCCGTGGCGCGCGTGTAGTGTGTGAGGCCTTGCGACCGAAGAGTTTCGGGTGTTTGTCGATGAGCATCGAGATGAGGGTGCCCTTGCCGACGCCGCCGGGTCCGGAAATGACGACGGGGCGTCGGTCGACAGGTGAGATATCACTCGTTCCGTCCATGTTGTCGATCGGGCTGCTCGTGTCTTTTTCGATCTCGATCTCAGCTACAGGTGGCTTGTCCTCGAAAATATAATCGATCTTCTCCGCGTCGTCTATCTTATCAAAGGCAGCTAGCTTTGTTTTGCTAGCGACTCTCAGAGCTCTCCAGGTTTTGCTTGCTTTTCCGTAGATGGCAGCTTCTTTTGTGTCGTCGTTGGTTGGCATGTCGATTTCCATGTCGTCAAGCGCGATTTTATCTTTGAAGCTCGCTAAAGGAGGTAATGAATAACGCGACGGATCCTTTAA
Source organism: Pseudogymnoascus verrucosus (assembly GCF_001662655.1). NCBI lineage: Eukaryota > Fungi > Ascomycota > Leotiomycetes > Thelebolales > Thelebolaceae > Pseudogymnoascus > Pseudogymnoascus verrucosus. The sequence continues at coordinate 517,783 of NW_017263653.1, forward strand.
TCGCTCCATACCTATGATTCCGTCCGCCTCACTCAGAAATCCAAGTTCGAGCGAGCCCATCGGCTTCGGCCTTAGCCGTTTATTTGTAGTAATCTTTTTTGCTGTAGCTTTTGCGGCGAGGTACTCTTCTGGCGTCACGGCTGGCCTTTCTATAGATGGACAGCTTTCAATCTTCCAGCGCACCCAGTGCTTATCTCGTGATAACACTGTTTCAACCATCCGGTAGAAAAAAGGCCCGTCGTAGCCCTGTTTTAAATAGTCGGCTATAGATTTCTTGGTATCCACTGCCCATTTTACATCGTCGTCGCTGAGGATCTGATCTTGGTACATTACTGAGAGGTTTTGTTTGGTGGTGGTTGCTTGCTTCTCCTTCGCCTTGCTGCCGAGTGATATCAGGAAATCCATTATAATAAGTGCCTGAACCAAAATATGACGACGGAATGAAAGATCCTTGATCTCAAGTTCGAACAGGTCTCTGCTAGTAAGGTATTTGGGGTTGAAGATGTGGGCCAAGTCATCATCATCCTGTCGTCGCTTTCGCTTGGTGCCCCTATTTTCATCGTCGACAGGCTTGGAAGGACCGCGATTGTTTGATTCGTTCTGTACCGATCGAAACGCCGTAATCGTCGAAGTTAGCCCTTCTTTGAACTCTTTAAAACGCTGTGTGTCGAACAGTCCTTTTGGTTGACTGAAGCTCTGCTGCAAAGACCAGAAAATGGGGTATAGATCGTCAGAACTCAACGGCTTCTCTGATTGAGCAGTTGAAGCAGCATTAAAAGTAACCTTCTTGGCTTCTTCACTCATAGGTGTGTCTGCAGCGGGTCCTGTGGGCGTAGGTTTAACAGCCGCATCAACTTCCATCTGGTCCCCCTGGATTTCCCCTTTCGCAGGTATTTGGTCGAATGTTGTCACATTCTCAACATGGTATTCGCCCCTCAGATTCACAGAACTCTTGTCGCCCAGAGGGAAACTCTGGAACATGAAAATGAAAACCCGTCCACAGAATGCCGTGTCCTCCGCCCGTGAGAGTCGTCGTAGGAGCTCATTACAACTTCTCAGTATCGCCAATTTCTTTCCTGCGAAGTCCTTTGCAATTATGCGCTCCCGCCTTGACTCCAGGTAATCCAAAATCTTCCGGCACCCGGCGATAGTCTGGCTGTCGAGGAGTTCTTCGATGAGCCAGAAGAGCAGGGCTGGGTCGCATTGTCCGTCATCGGAGAGAGTCGATACGATATCCAGCAGATTCCACACTTGGACAAATTGAGGTTGTTCTATGGAATAAGTGGCCTAGTCCTGGTTAGAATTGGTCGACGTTCGCAAGTTGTAGGGATCCTCACCAGGAGATCGATAAAGGCGTCTCGGACAGCTATTTCGATAACCGCATATAAAGTTGATTTCTTCGTATCGCGTCTCTCCACAAAGTCTGGTAGCTCTTGGAGTCGTCGAAATCCCTCTTCAATGTCCGCTTTCAATATGGGCGGCTCGATACCGTTTGTTCGTTTGACTTCGCTGGCTTGCGCCAACATATCACCAAGGAGCCCCTTGCACTGATTGACCGCCTCCACTTCGAGAGCCGCCATAACGATTCATATGCGGCGCAATGCCAATCCCAAGTACTTGAGTTTGGATTGCGTCTGTTGTTGCTGAGTGAGGCGCAAGCTACTCGACAAATGCCCGATCCAGCATTCTTGAGGCTCTAGAATTACCTACTATCTGCGGGCGGCACTAGTCCAAACCTTAATTCACCAAGTCACATGACGTAGATTTTGGTGCTTGACCATCATAACGCGGTTCAACTTCAGATCATGAAGCTTAGCGTGTTGCGCAAACATCAATCGCCAACCGCAATTCCTCTACGATAATGGCGCCGAGGACAAGGGGCCCCGTGGAGCCTCGCAAGGAGGTGGATGATGGCCGGCCTACGGTCGCGGATCTCCAAGGCGAGAGTCCATTCGCCCAACTCGCAAAGAAACACTGGCTCAAGCCAGGCAAGAAAGCTGCGAAGGTCAAAATAAAGCCACAGGTGTTGAGGAAGGAAATTTGGGATGTTCTTGAGCAGGAGGGTTTCTCATATAAAACGCTCCTGGTTCTTGAGAATCTGCAAATCCTCGAGAGGTATGCGCATCAACAAGCCTTGTGTTTGCCCATACTAATTATACTGCAGCTACCTATGGCCTGGGTTTTCGGACGATGCATCCAATCACCATGTGCTCCTGATCGTTTTGATTTCTAATGTGCGCAGTCGGGAGCATTTACCTGTATGGAGTAAGTGAAGACCTCTGTCCCAACTGGTTCTTGGGTGGAAACTGACAATCACAGATATATACTCTGATAATCCTGCCGATTTTTCGTTATTATTTCGACGTATACTTTCAATGACTCTGGATAATACCCTTTCGCCAAATATACGAACACACCTTCTCTCTTTTATAATAAGCGCCTTCCAATCCCTAGACAGTGGCATTGTCCGGAAGGAATGCGCTCCGCTGGTGTCGATAGCCGTCTGGCATAACCTTTCAAGCGAGAAGAAGCGAAATAATAAACTGGATGAAAGCGTTCAGTTGAGAAAGGTCTGGAGGGCATCCGGCAAGCGATACGAGGCTGCAGATGATACGACGAAGGCAAGGCTCCGTTTCGAGAGGTCATGGCTGTACGCCATGCTGCTCGATTTCTTCAACCAATTGCATGACACAAAGAACAAATCAGACAATCTTCTGTATTGCGAACGTTTCCTCGAGCTGCTGTCCGACTTTCAAAGTCAGTTGCCGACCCGGAGATTTGTTAATACGCTGCTGCAAGATTTGAACACACTGCCCCTTATAAGGCTATCACCACTGTTCAACGACGAAGGCAGTGGGCTATTGCGAGATCTATATGGCTTGTTAAAGCATTACACGTACTTTTCCCTTGACGACCACACTGGGATCCAGTATACCGGAGAGGAGACATACGAGCGCCATTGCACGCAGCTTGGTCGTTTACAGCGCACTGCCCTTAAACACTACAAAGATAAGCTCACGATTCTTGCCTTATCAAATTATGGCTCCATCGAAAAGCGAGAAGACCTCGAGGGTCACCTAGAAACGTTGACAGATGATGAGTTAAAGGCTTATTGCGAGCTTCTTGATCTCCGTGTATCGTATCCAGACTCGGCCAATGTTGCGGGTGGCCGCCCGTTTTTACTGGAGGTTCTCGTGTCTACGTTTGAGAGACGGAAGACATTCCAGGACACAGCCCGTGATCTGAGTATTCTACCGACAGAAGAGACTTTGTTCGAGCCAACATTATTGCGGAATGAGAGCTACAATGGATCTCAGCCGCTAGCTCTGCCAAAGCTCAACTTACAATACTTGACTGTTGGCGACTTTTTGTGGCGCTCATTTATCCTGCACCGCTGCGAATCCTTTTTCGAGATCCGCAAAGATATCGAAGATACCCTTAAACGACTGCGGCCACAAACTAGCAGAACAGGAGAAACGAAGTTCGACGGGTTCTCAAAAATGGCACTGCCAATTTCGAAACCGGCTATTCTCGAGGTCGTACCCCCACTTGTCGGCGAGACGAAGCCTGCTGCCGTGAAGGCAGAGATCGCTCTGGATGTGAGCCGTCTTGCGGAGAATATACGTCGAGAATGGGAGTCGTTGCGGCCAGATGATGTAGTTTTTCTTCTGGCTATAAACCTTTCTAACCGTAGTAATCTGATCTCAAACGGCGAATCAAAAATTAGCGATCAGCAAAAACTAGGCATAAGGCATATTCGAGCTGCCGAGGTTACTCAAGTACTAGATGACAATGGGCGTCCTATGAGAGACTTCAACGGCCAGACTAATGGCCGTGGGCAAGCGCGGCTCCGTCGACTGCACATCAAACTCGACGCTGCTATGTACAAGCAGGACTTGGATAGCGCTTCGGCTGGCAAACCTGATGTCTACGAGTCAATCAATGTTATTGTGCGAAGGAGAGGTCGGGAGAACAACTTCAAGTCGGTGTTGGAATCTATTCAAAGCCTGACATTATCGGACGTTCCACTTGCTCCGTGGCTTCACGAGGTCTTCCTTGGCTACGGCGATCCAGCAGGAGCATCCTACCCGCAGTTAGCCAACAAGATTAAAAAGGTGGACTATCGCGATACGTTTCTCAATTGGCATCACCTGATTGAGAGCTTGCCTGGCAAGACGGTTGAGCCCAGCGAAGAGGCAAGCGGTAGCTTCGGTCCGCCTTACGTCCTTAACACTACAGAGAGCGTATCCGCGCCAACCCCTACCAAGCCTTCAAAGAAGAGACGTCGTGGTCAGGAGGATGTTCCAGCGAATGTTGCCCCTCCAGTTGTCGAAGTCTCTACTTACAAGCCGCCAAACACTGGGCCATACCCGATGGACGAAGTGAAACTTAATCACGTTCGTTTCACGCCAGCTCAAGTTGATGCCATTCTCTCTGGGACACAGCCAGGCCTGACTGTAATCATTGGCCCTCCAGGAACGGGCAAAACCGATGTGGCAACTCAAATCATCAATAACATATACCACAACTTCCCCAAGCAGAGGACTTTGCTTATTGCACACAGCAACCAAGCTCTCAACCAGCTATTCCAGAAAATTGTCGCTCTAGATATTGATGAGAGACATCTTCTTCGTCTGGGACATGGTGAGGAGGAGCTCGACACTGAAAGCAACTTCAGCAAGCATGGTCGCGTTGAGTCTTTCTTGGAGAACAGAGACAGGTATCTGCTTGAGGTGGATCGCCTGGCTGCAAATTTCGGTGCACCTGGAGCGCATGGTAGCTCTGCCGAAACCGCAGGCTACTTCAACTCCGTTTATGTCCAGCCTGCCTGGGCGAGATTCCAGGAGGCACTCAAAGATCCGGAGGTAACCAAAGAGACTGTTATCGAGCTATTCCCATACCACCACTACTTCTCCAATGCCCCGCAACCGCTTTTCCCTGCCGAGGCGGATAAAGCGGGCGTCATCGAGATTGCCAGCGGATGCAATTATCACGTCACAAAGATCTTCACCGAACTTGCCGATGTGAGGCCCTTCGAAATCCTTCGCCGGGATCGCGATAAGGCAAACTACCTTCTCACAAACGAGGCACGCATTATCGCCATGACATCAACGCATGCAGCAATGCGGCGACGAGAAATCGCTGATCTCGGGTTTCACTACGACAATGTCATCGTCGAAGAAGCAGCCCAGATCACCGAGATCGAAAACTTCATCCCCCTTGCGCTTCAGACTCCGAAGAACGGGATGATGCCCCTCCAGCGCGTCGTCCTCTGTGGTGACCACTTCCAAAACTCCCCGATCGTTCAAAACCTCGCATTCCGTCAGTACGCGAACCTCGAACAGTCGCTTTTCTCTCGTCTCGTGCGTTTAGGCGTTCCTACTGTCATTCTCGACAAGCAGGGTCGTGCTCGCCCATCCATCGCCGAACTTTACCAATGGCGTTACCCGCACCTAGGCAACCTTCCTCTCGTAGAGACTGGCCCAGAATTTCAGAAGTCGAATGCCGGGTTCAGATACGACTACCAGTTCATCAACGTCCCAGATTACAAGGGCAACGGCGAGTCCGAGCCGACTCCCCACTTCATCCAAAACCTAGGTGAAGCCGAATACGCCGTAGCAATCTTCCAATACATGCGACTACTCGGATACCCCGCCTCCAAGATCAGCATTCTAACTACCTACGCCGGCCAGCGCGCCCTGATCAAGGACGTACTCACCCACCGCTGCGCTAAGAACCCCATCTTTGGCCTCCCCAAGATCGTCACTACAGTCGACAAGTACCAGGGCGAGCAGAATGACCGTAAGTTCCCCCACCCCCCGCCCATAATTGCCAACTTCCACTAACCCATCTCCCTAGACGTCATCCTCTCACTCACCCGCACATCCCGCGTCGGCTACCTCCGCGACGTGCGGAGGTTAACAGTAGCCCTCTCCCGCGCCCGTCTCGGTCTCTACATCCTCGGCCGCCGCGAAGTATTCGAGTCCTGCTTCGAGCTTCAGCAGGCATTTGAGATTCTCTTCCGTCGCCCGGATAAGCTCATGCTCGTTACCGGCGAACTCTGGCCTTCGCAGCGGACTATCGCGGATGAGGCGGATGATGTGGAGGTTGTCGGCGTGACGCCCATGGAGGGGGTTGAACATCTGGGGCAGTACGTGTTTGAGATGACGAATGCGAAGGTGCAGCAGTTGCGGGCGGAGAGGGGGGTGGGAGAAGATGTAGATGTCCTGGCTGCCGTGGAGGAGATGGATGAAGGAGAAGAGGTTGCTCTTGATGGCGAGGTGGAGGAGGAGGCTACTGTGGATGGCTTTGAGGCGGAGGAGGCGGAGTAAGGCGTTATATGGGTGGGGGGGGAGGGGGGGAGGAAGTGTATAGTGAGTGAGTGGGTGAGGGCACGTTGGGTTGGATCATGGGATGGCGCACATTTTTTATTTCCCTGGATACGGGGTGGTGGGTTTCATGAGCTTTTGTGAAAAAGTAGTGTTAGGATATTAGCGGTGGCATGCATGCCTGCAGTCGAGCCTTTGTAATCTGTATGCACATATATTTGCCTGGTCTGAACTTTATGTGTGAAATTATACGTGCTTGCTTATAGTATTCGCCACCGAAAGGTTGTCCTTTGAGGATTTCACCTTGAAGATTTCACTGGAGGTGATTGCGGCGAACTGCAGCCTGCCTACCAAGACCATGCAAGGAGCATACATAGAACAGCACACAAACCACATAGAACTGTTACACATCTAACATTTCATTCACACGCATTCATATCTACAACACAAAGGTCATTGAAATAACTGCCTAGTTGATTGCTCGCGAGACACCTATTAAAGCAAGAAAGCTGGCCGGCTCGATTTATCGAATTAGATATAGTACAGTGTATCCCCCCCCCGGCCCTACCACCCGATCCACCTTATCCCCTCACTCACACACCGACATCGTTGGCGACCGACACCAGTGCACGAGCGAAGCATCGAAGAATGTCCGAGCTGACCCCATATCGCAACCCCCACCCAAGGAACCCAGAGAACGAACGCCCTCCGAACCCCTTTTTTTCACCGCCTAATATCTCCCAGCACTGTCTTTCTCTCTCTCTCTTATTCTTCCCTCGCTAAATTACACGGCCGGCCGGCCCAAACGACAGCCCAACTCGGAAAAACAAAATGACGAAAACGAATATTGTCGAATCTAAGCAGCAAAAACGGGCGCCCCGGTTATGAAAAAATGTGAACTATTGACACAAAGCTTTTGTGCAGAGCCGCCCCCCTACCCACCCACCCTCTCCGTGGCGAATCTCGCGTAATGCTCCGGCGGCAAGGAAAAAGAAAGGAGAAGTACCACGCGATTATTTCGGATAGTGTAAAAAAAGCAACCCGTCGGTTTTGATCGTTCCGCGTTTTTCTATATCCAGTACTCGAGGGAGGGGTGATGTTCGATGTGCTGAGGAAGGAGAAGAAGACGAGGGTACGGTTTTTTCGACTGACGAGAACAGGAGACATTAAAAAGAGGTAAGGCCCTTCCCGGATAGGACCTAATGCGGGACCGAAGTTCTATAAGCCGATCTGAGGTATCATTGAGACTGAGAAAGCAACTTTTAACACACGTTTGTTGGAATGAAAACCCGCCGGAAATGCATGGAGAATGGGAAAGCCCGCAGTCTAGGCACAAGAGATTGGGCATGCAAGACGCTATGACACGAATGGCGCTCAAAATCTACTCCCCCTTCTTCTCGCCTGACGCAAGATCGCTCTTGGTCAGGACTGGAGAATCAGCTGGAGGGGGAGATGTTGGGTTCTCCGGTTCGTGGTCGTTCAGGTCACCAAGAAGACTGAACGCGTTGATTGTGGCGACGGGCTCCTTCTCCTTCTGTTGTGGTGGGGTTCCGGTGCGGGATGAGGCTCCCGAGTCGTCTCCAGTTCTGGATAGCGATCCTCCAGGTCCCATCTTGCGTCCGCTGTTGCTTCTCGACGAGAACATCGATGTAGGGGCAAACGACATTGGCGCTCCGGAAGCACGGCTGGCTCCCTTGTTTGTCAACCGACGGAGATCATCAGTGGCAACGGTGTTCTTCGAGTAATCAATCGGGGGCTGGTTGCCGTATTGGTTGGAGAAGTTGCGCGAATCACCGCGGCCAGGTTGCATACGTCCTCCACCACCTCCACGGGGTCCACGAGCATTCTCAGCAGCCTTCTGTGCGGCAGCAGCCTCAGCCTAGGTGATGTTAGTATTTGTGAATATAAATAGTGAATGGGAATTCTTACCTCTGCGCGAACTTCCTCAAGAGTCTTAGGGCCCTTGTTGTCCTCCTTCGACACCCATCTCTTCTTACGGAGATCCACAATGTCCATAAGCATGAACTTAAGACGGCTGGGCAACTCTGGGGTATCTGTCATGGCCACGATGCGGCTGAAGTAGATATCCATCATTGGCTTGCCCTTCTCGGTGCTGTCGAGGTTGCCTCCGATAGTCTTGAGGAGCTTGGTCAACGACTCAATCTCAGCCTCATCAGGAATACCAGTATAATCGACAAGCTTCTTGACACATTCGTGCATGATACGCTCAGTAAGCATGCCAAGCTTGTAAAGCTCACCGATGAACTGGACGAGACCAAGACCACGTCTCTTGGCTGCAGCGGCAATGTAGTAGGCGTCAGAAAGCATAACAGCCTCCTCGGTCTTCTCCTCGCCACGCTCGCCCTCTGGCTTGTCACCGAGGTCCATCTTCCATCCACGCTCGAACTCCTCTTGACATCTGTTGAGGAGGTACTTGCGGAAGAGGTTACCACCCGACACAACGTTGCCGTTCTTGTCGAGGATGCTCTCATCCTTGATCTCGGGACTCATGGTCTCAAGCATGCGCTTGCAGAACTTCGCGTACATAGAAGCCCAGTGAGCCTCGTCAGTAGCCTTCTCAAAGGTGAGCTGGATGACTTGGCGCAGGGTGCGTCCGTCGGCCTCATCCTTGGACTGAGCCGCAATAGTAAGAATCTGATCTGCGATCTTATCGAACTTCTCGGGCGTCATCTTGTTGAGAGCAGCCTTGACCTTACGCTGGACCATATCGGGCTCCATGTGGGTAGAACCACCTGCGGCACCTGGAGCAGGTCCGGCGGCACCAGTAGCAGATTGAGCTGCAAGACTGCGTGGCTTCCATCCAGTGGATGTGACCTCGATAGGCTTCAGGACCATGCCAGCTGTGAGAGGCATCTTCTTCTCAGCCTCAACATTGTGCTTGCTCGTGTTATCACGCTTGCTGCCTTGGCGACCGCCACGGCTGGGGTTGGTGTTACGCGGTGATTGCGGCTGGCCCATGCCCGAGGGCTGTCTGCCAGGTCCCATACCACCAGGGAATGTTCCGGTGCTTCTGAAGTTGCCGGACATTGGGTTTGCACCAGCCGGTCGTGGCATAGTGCCTTGAGACATCTCGAAGCGTTGCTGGGAAGTTGTTCCGGGAGGAAGGGTCTTGCCAACACCGAATGTGCCCATGGTGAATGCACCTGGAGCACGGTTGGAGCCCTGGCGTGGGCCCATGCCGCCTGGGGTTCTCGAAGAGCCCGCGCGGGATGATCCTCCGTCACCGTCGCCAATCAAGGCCTTAATCTGGGACTCGAATTCAAGAGATGGCTTCTCGGTGAAAACCTTCTGGAATTGAAGCAAGAACTCTTTGTCGTACTTGAAGCTCTTGCCCTTGCTTGTAACAGCAGTGTTAAGAGCAGGGTTTGGTGACGAGATGTTTGGTGGGTAGATGGAAGAGTCCAGGACAGAGAGGAACCTGGCCGACTTCAGCGACTGAAGTGCGGCACTTGGCTGCGGTGGCTCGACTGGCTTGGTGTTGAGAGGTGCGAGGTTAAGCGCTGCAGGCTTAGTCTTCTTCTCACCGCCCAAAACCTTTGGTGGCGGGCCCATCGAGTCATCTGAAGCTGGGGTAGATGCTCCGCTGTCACCACCAAGCTTGAGAGCACCGAGTTTCGATGCCAGCGTGCTTGGTGTGAGAGGGGCAGCATCGGCCTTGGAGTCTGCGGACTTAACCTCAACTCCGGCAGCCTTTGCCTCAGCATCCTTGCGCTTCTGCTCGCGCTCATCCTCGATGCGCTCCATCTCACGCTCTTGCTCCTTAAGCTTGCGGTCATTCTCCTCGGCCAGCAACTTGTTCTTCTCAGCGTTAACCAAGTCGGCAGCGGCCTTCTCGGCAGCGCGCTTGGCCAGCACCTCAGCTTCAGCCTTCTCGCGGGCCTCTTCGGCCTCCTCCATTTCCTTGATCTGCCTCTCGAGCTCGTCCTCGGCATCCTGCTTCTCCTTGGCAGCGGCTGCCGCGGCATCGGCCACAGAAGTATCCGCCTTCTTCTCCTCAGTCACCTTAACCTCACCGGCCTTTGGCTTCTCAGAGTCAGTGCCCTCAGCGTCTGATGCCTTGGCATCTTCGCCCTCAGCAGCTCTGCGCACTCTGTCCTTGAATTCTTGCATGACAGTCTCATCTCTCTTGCTATCAGTGCGGGCGTGCTGTGGGGTGGCAGCCTTTGGTGGCGGTGTGGGTGTTGAGACAACAACAGGTGGAGTCTTGGAAGATTGGATGCTTGGAACGGGCGACGCCGGTGGCTTTGCCGATGGCAGCTTAACAATGTCACCATCTGGGTTCTTGATGACAATTGCGGCGCTCCTGCGGGTTGTGCGTTGGAAAGTGCTGGGAGAAGCCGCAGCCTTTGCTTGGGGAGTTTGATGAATGACGGACGCTGGCATGGAAGGAGTTTGTGGCTGGCCCATGCTTGAGTTTGGCCTTTCAGACATTTGCGAAGGTGTACGCGACATTGCCTGGGGTTGTGGCTGCTGCTGGTATTGACCTGGGATGAATGGCTGTTGGTAGCCTGGCTGGGGAGATTGTGGCTGGCCTGGCATGCCCTGCATGTACTGCATTTGCGGGTACATAGCGTATGGGGAAGGAACAGGCATGCCGCTCATGCGGTCGTATGGTGGAGCTTGGTAGCCGTAGTTCTGCATTCTTGTTAGAATCTGGTCAAAGTTGCCACTCTCTGGCGACAAATCAATCTTCTCAGTACGTGGGGGGAAAAGGGGGACAGAGGGAACTGGGTTAGGGAAGAACGGTTTGGCAGCAGCACTCCGCTCGGAGCTCTCCAGAATCTGCTCCAGTTGGTTTGAAAAGAATGAACAGGGCAGATCTCCAGATGGCGCCTTGAAATTATCTCCCGACTGGAAATGCTGTTGATTATTCTTCCCAGCAGCTTGCTGGCCATTCTTGGAAAACTTTTTGCCATTTTTGCCTGACTTGAAGGAATTTGGAGGAGGATGGAGTGAAGAAGAAGGGTGAAGTACTTGAGGTTGAGGCATGTATTGAGGGTGGTATTGGCCATATTGCTGAGGGTTCTGCATTGGCATGACTTGGCCCATGTTCGGGGTGCTTGGTACCGAGTTGGTCAGAGCAGGGCTGCGGTTTGCCTGGTGTGGCGAGTTCGGGTACTGGGGCATAGGTCCTCCACGGCCAGGGAATGGACCGGGCATGCCGCCACGGCCCTGGTTTGGAGCGCCGCGGAACTGGTGGTTGCCTTGCGGGTATCCCATCTGTTGGTTCTGGTAGGTGTTGCTGTAGCCACGGCCGCGGCCGCCTTGAGGGTTGAAGCCGCCTCTGTTGGGACCACCCATGCCGCCTTCTCCGGAAAGTCGTCGGTCATGGCCAGGTTGTGCGCCTGGGGCAAGAGGTGCCTGTGGTACGGAAGCATGTCGCATGTGACGCTATTAAGGGAACAAAGATTAGTACAATGTATCTATGTAGGAGAGCAGAAAATAAAAATACTTACATCGCCATCGCCACCCGGGTGACTACCAAAAGTCATTCCGGCGCTCTGAAGTCCTGCAGGAGGTCTGCCGCCACCACTCGCTGTTGGCTGTGGGATCGGGGAAGGCGATTGCGCCGGAGAAGTCACTCTCGGGTTGCTTGGAATCGCAATCGGCGCCGACGAGGAGGTCGACTGTGAGATCTGAGGAGTGCTATGAGTAGCAGCAGGAGACTCAGCCAGCGAACCGAACTGGATCGCCTTCGAGGAGCCGTTTGCGACGTAGCCACCGTTGATGGTGACGGAGCTCTTTCGGCTGTGCTCCATCGCGTTCCCGTTGCTGCTAGCAATAGCCGGGGTTGAAACTACCGGTACAGCAGGAGGTATCGACGATCTGCCATTCACTGGCGAGATTGACGAAGACTTTCCATGCTGTACCGGCGCGACGTTGCCGACTGCCACGGCTGGGGATTGAGAGGACGAGCCCGTCGCGACCGGAGGCGACGAGACTGCTTTTCTGGTCGCGGAAGCGTAAGACTGAGCGGACTGCGACGCGCCGTTGTTGTTGGAAGCCGAGCTTGGGGGTTGAGTGGGTTGAGAGACGGAAGTCATAGAGTTGTCGACGTTGGTCTGGTGATAGATAATGACGTGTTTGAGATGGCAAACGGGATGGGATCCGTACGGGTCGATGTTATCGAGCAGATGTCAAATCTGGAGTCTCCGTTTATGTCCAAGGGAGTGTATTTGATGGAAGAACTGAGCGGAGATGTTCGAAACAATCGCAGTGGTCGAAGTTAATCGCACTTGTCCGTTGAAGGATTAATTAAAAAACTTGAGATTAACAGGGCGCAGGGCCTCTGGAAATTCAAAGGAGAGTCGTGAACCCGTGGCGATCTGCAGGACAGTCGCGATCGAGATCCTTTGACGGTTTGTGAAGGGTATCCGAAGATATGAAATGCGATCTCTCTATTCCTTGCTAAAGGATAGAGATTCGCAGATTCTTGGAGATGGGGGAAGTTGTTTGGTGGTTTGTCGAAGACAAGAGGGTTGGAACAAAAAAAGAGCAAGAGGGCGAACAGAAGAAATTTGATTTGGCTGGGCGGAGCTGGGAAAACGGGAAATCACGCTAGTCCTAGAAATGCGACTTTGGCCTAATGCGGTTACTGTATTACAAGTATGTTAGATAAATTATATATTAGGAGGGAGGAATTGGAGGGCTATGGAATGGGATAATAATTGGAATAATAATTGATTGCTATAGACAGTGATTGGAAAGATCGGATTGGAATAATTATAATAATTACCGGCGACGAGGGCAGTGATTCAGGCGTTTTTGCTTGTTACTGTGCGCTGTGCGAGTATAACCTAAGATTATTTTATTATCGCCTGGGTCTGTGGTATGTGGTCACTTGGGGAAATCACAGTTAGTAATCGACTCGACTACTATAGTATCCTTTTACTATAGGAAGGCTACAATATCGCATCAGGTACTCTACCCTAACTCTACTCTACTCTGCTCTACACGAAGCAGAATATAAAATCAATATATAAAATCTAACCTTCATCGTGTTGTCTTGCCTGTCCTTCTCTCTGTTCCATCCATTCACTTACTTGCCCGTCTCCCCCCTCTAATCTGATCTGGTCTGACTGATCTGGTCTGATCCAGGGGCACAAAGGGCTTTATTCACATCTCCTGACCAGCACCACCACCATCCAATCCAAAAGTATTCTCTCCTCCCCCTACTACCAATATTGTTTTTTTGCTGCCCTGCCCTAGACAACAACACGTTTCTCCAAAAGCGGCAATCGATATCTCATCCCCAGCTCTACCCTCCTACAGTCCACTCAAACTAACCAACCCACCTGAAACAGCATTAGAGTCTAGTGCGCACAACTGGAGAAGCCGGGCTCGCCTCTACTAGTAGGCAGCCTCGCCTGCCTCTAGTCGCAAAAACCCACCACCATCCGTCGCGTCGTTACCAAAAAGTGACTGCGCGGTACTGATTCACTACTTCTGAGTCTACAAAAGCAGCGTCCTGGGTAATGAATCACTTTTTGTCTTATCCGCACATCTCCTGGCGAGGTCGTCATCACTTATCCACGAACGGATGGATAATCGACCAAAGGGGATTAAATTGACTCCGTGGCACGCACGCACTTTAACGGGGGCGAGGCTGCCTACGTGCGCGTGAACGAGCGAGCGCGCTTTCTTTTTCTTTTTTTTTTTAGTTACAAGGGTTTCTGTCGCAGCGCACAATAATACAATACGAAAAGTGACTGAACAGTTGATACACCCAACAATCTACCTAACCAAGATGTGCTTCAATTATCGAAAATCTGACTCCTTGGTTTGACTGACTGACTGACTGACTTGACTGACCGAGGGCAAACCCAACCAGTGGCGAATCAACCTCCCCCACCTATGTCTCTCCCTCCACCCCCCACACCACAGCTCACTCCGCGCCTTACCTTGGTTCGTTCGCCAGACAGTTTCGCCCCCCTTCATGTCATCCGATATCTATCCAGTTGCCTGTTACTGTTGTGACTGTACCTCCAGTGACTCGAGAGTGACACGACCACGACACGACCCAGCGCCGGTCGGTTTCTCAATAACGAGGCAAGCAGGGCAATTTGCATGTAGATGTTCGGGGTGCGTGGGTTGCATAGGGGATGGGAGCTGTGTGTGATACGATGGGATGAAGACGAGAGACCTACATACATACATCTACGACTCACTTAACCACTCCCTCGGTCCGCTCGCCACGCCTCACTGACCTCATCCATACATACACACATTCCATATAAACAAACTGATGCCTAAAATCGCCACACTCCCACCTCCAGCAGCAGCGCGGTCTTTCGGGTCATCCGTGGTCCATATCATATCATATCAATCCCACCACCCTCCCCTGGCCCATCTACCCGGCGGCCCTGACAATCAATCAATCAAATTAACCCCGGACCGCGATCCCTGAAGCCATATGGAGCAAACTGGACACATACGCCACTCCGACCAAAGCTTACTCTTACTGTGCGTACGGCAAGGGAAAGAAAGATGTTTATAAAAAATGCTGCTAGGTAAGTAAGGGCTCGTTCAACTGTGCTTCCTCGGACCACCAGCCAATGGTTTTAAAAACAGCCATGTCCGACCCTACTTACCTATCTCTATCTCTTGTCTGTCTGCCTAGTCCGGTGAAGCTCAAGGGCTTTTTCTACGCCGCTTTTGGGGGGAGGGGACTGTCCTTTGTTATGTAGTTCTCGTGCCAGCTGAAATGTGTGGTTGTTTTTGAGACAAGATGTTAGAATGAGGAAGTCTCACGACAACAACCACGACAATTCAACCACCTACCACACAACACAACAATCCAATCCAATCCATCCCATCTCCCGCAAAACTCCGCCGCCAACAACTTGTAGATGCAACCGACCACAGTCCGGTCCCCGAAGTTCATTCAGATCATCGGATATTATCCCCCATCTCCATCCCATCCCCTATCCATAAACCCGCACACACGCACTAGCACCTGCGGACGTCAGCAAGAGTCACAGCCAGCACGACAGATATTCCTGCTGTCGTGTTCCCACAGCACAACCCCAGGGTTATGTGCGAGTGTGAGTCGAGAGGATGACAGCACTAGTACTGTACCGCACGCGAGGAGCTGTGAGGGTACGAGGGGGGCAGGTAGGTACTGTACTATACTGTCTGAACTGTACCCTAGATCTAAAAATGCCAGATGGATGGCCCGTTCCGCCGCGGTCGAGTGCTGGGGGCCGGGGCTGATGTCATGTGCAGCGTACATGCATACATAGATGGGATGTACTTGCATGGGTTGGGAGAAAGGGGGGGGGGATATATTTGGGAGGTTGTACTTTGGGGGTTGTAGTTCACGTGAGGAGGGTTGGGTTTGGTGATGGGGAGCCTTGTTGCTGCTGGTTTGGTTATTATGATGTCTTCGGTGAGTGTATAGGGGTTATTTATTGTTGTATATTTTATTTAATAATTGGGTTGATTTATTGTTTGATGCGTGGTTTTGGTGATATTAGTTGTTGTGAGTATTTAATTATGAGAAATACGTTATAAAATTCCCATTCTCATAATTTATACACATTGAGAATATAATTAAGACAAAACCATTAATTTATTCCACCTCATCACCCACATACACCGTTCCCAAGCTCTAGCACCATATAAATACACACCAACGCCTTCCGCCACCCCCAAGCCTCAATATATAACCCATGCCATCTCGCAGCCCAATCCTCAAACGCCTCATCTGCAAGCAATCCCCTCATGCCACATAGCCAGCCTCGCCTCCCCAGCCTCTTACACACCGAACGCCTCTCCCCTTGAGCCTCATCTTGCACACACCCCCGGTTTCCCCCCCCTTCAGCCTCAACTTCCACACACCGAGCGTTTGCCTTTCAGCCTCAACCCCTCCCCCTGCCGAATTAACACCAGCGGCTCTCCCTCCCCCGGCCTAATCCTCCCCCTAAGACTTCACCACAAAAATATCTCCCCCCGCTCCAACAACCACCCCCCTCACCCCCCCTTCCTCCATCGCTCTCCACATTCCCCCCCTCCTCCCCCCCTTCTCCCCCTTCCTCCTCTTCCACCCCCTCCCCTCCCTATCCCTCCTCCCCCTCCTCCGTCCCAGCACCCACCCCAGAATCCCCACCACCGCCCACGCAACCACAACCATCCCGAGCACCACTCCAATCCCAAGTACATCACCCTTCGTCACCCCTCCCCCCCCAATGCGTTCTCTTCCCCATTCCCCCTCCACCTCCTTCAACCGAAAACAAGTTCCAAATCTGTCATCAACGGTGTAGGCGGGGCAGTCGAGGATGACATGGGGGGGGACGTGGATGTGGTTTTTGTGGTCGAAGATGTCGCTTCGGTCGGGGGGAAGGGAGGAGGAGGTGGAGAGGAAGGTGGTGTAGGACTGGGGCATTGTTGTTTGTTGTGAGGGTTTGGGAGGTTGGTTGGTTGGTTTGAGAGATTGAGGGTTTGAGTGAGTTTTTGAGAGCTTGAGGGTTTGAATGAGTTTGCGAGAGGTTGGGTTTCTGAGAGCTTGAGGTTCTGAAAGTCTGAACTCTTGCCGTTGAGCTTGGAGGATTGGATGGTAGTTCGTCTGGCTCAGAAGCTTAGAAGCAACTTTTCGATTTTGGATCCTGGTTTTGCTCGCAGCGATCTTTGGATTGTAAACTGAAGATTGACTTGCAACGAGCCTAGGAGACCAATGCCCGTACCCCGCTATTGAGAGTAGAGCTCGAGCCCACAGACGTGGAAGTCTGACAAAGACCTCGACAATAATTGAAAAGCCGCTGCAATTCGCATACAGACGACAACAACAAACAGAAGAAAAAAGAAGAAAAGAACCCTCCACCTACCTAGCAAGACCTACCCCGCCGCCACTACGTAAACCTCACCCCCATCGAATATAAAAAGTCAATCACGAGGGACGTGGTGCCATTCCCAGAACTGCGGAGAGAGAGTGGCCTGTCATATCAAACCTTAAACTCACGCCGGTCCACACTATCCGGCGCCGGCGGCAACCCCACCAAAGGCTAGCCTCAAGGAGTCCGTCCACACCACACCCATATCACATCAATCAGCAAAAACACACAAGACCAAGCATTCTCCAATAATCTCTCGTGTATTGCCTTTCCATTCATTCATTCCCAGCAGCGCAGCGCATCTTCCAAACGGCGAAACCCTTCTATCTCAAGAAAGAAAAATAAAAGGAGCCCTATGCTACACACCATTCGTCACCGTCGCGCATCAAAAATACACAAATAAAAAAGGACGCCGCATCCCCCGTACCTGCTTGCTGATGCAAATGCCCCCCACCCACCCCGCCCATCTCCGCTTCCCCGTCATCGTTTCCATCCTTCGTCCCAAAATTCCCTCCGCTGGGTATTACAAAGCCGCCTCCCCACCCCTTGCTTCGCACCGAGCGTTGTCCCATTTTTGTTCCCACATCGACCCCACATCGACGCAGAAAAGGAGCCTCCCTTTCTACTTTCAGATACTCCCATGTACTTCGCCACCACCACACCTCTGTAGTCCGGTTAAATAGTCCAATATATCCTTTATTCAAGCATACGTCGTACACGCGCGCTGACCCACGGCAGTCCCATCAATGCCACTGATTTTGCGCCCCCATGAACCCCTCTTCCAGCGTGCGGTCCTCGAGGTTACGGATGAAATCCCTGTTACTCCTCGCGCCTTGCTGCGCGCCCTGCGCGCCCTGCGCTGCTCTGCTACCGCGGCGCCGCTGGCTGCCCGGGTTGCCATCCGGCATTCCGTCGGGGGGAGGTGGGTAGTACGCTGGACTGGGTTGCAAGCGGATCGGCTGCGTGGGGTCGAGGTGGCTTGCGACGCGCTGGATGGCGGGTGGGATTCCACCTTGTTGCACTTCCATTGTCGTGGCTCTCTGGCGTCTCGCTTGGGATTGGGGGTATAGACCTTGTTGCGCTGGCTGGCCGTACTGTCCTGTAGGCATCTGCGGTGGGGGCTGCTGTTGCATCATCCCGCCTTGTGGGTAGCCGCCGGGCTGGGCGGGGTATGGTGGCGGGCCGGCTTGGTGGGCTTGGGTTGGTGGGTACATGGCGCTGTTATTGTACAGCTGCGCTGCTTGGGGGTGGGCTTGGGGGTGGGACTGGGGAGGATACTGGTTGCTGGGTAAACCGCCAACTTGTTGTGATTGTGTCGGGTATTGTTGAGCCGCATGGGCCTGGGCAGCTGCTTGGGCAGCGTGGGCTTGGGCTTGAGCTGCGGAGTGTTGTTGGGCGAGCTGGGCTTGTGCGGCTTGTGCGCGTTGCTTGCTTAGCGCTTCGGCCTGCTGTTGCTGCTGGGTTCCAGGGGCGGGGGATCGGTTGGAAGAACTGGTCTTTAGGTTCATGGGTGGTACAAATGGTCCAGTGTACTTTTGCTGGGTGATGAATGGATGGAGCTTGGCTTGCTGTGGTGACCATCGCTCCAATGGATTGATGTTCAATAAGCCTCGGATGAAGTCGATGAATGCTACCCTATTGTTCATCTCTGTATATTTTGTTAGTGAGCTGCCATATGGGATAATTATCGTAGACCTTACCTCGTTCCACCTCGTTTGGTTTCATATTTTTCCTGGGCATGGCGTATGATCGTATTATCTCCGGTAGCGTCGTCGCTTGGAAGTATTTCTTGCTCGGCTGCTCTTTAGAACCATGTTCTCTTGAGTATTGCTCCATGCTCTTCAGGTGGTATGTCCTCCTCCCAAAATCGTCAACATCATGGCGCTTCTCAAAGAATTCTCCGGACTGTTTCCCCATCTCCAACATCCAGTTTGGCGGGTTGCCTAGCATTTCGACAATGCGCGACACCTGGTTATATTCGGATGAACCAGGGAACAGTGGTAAACCTAAGAAAAGTTCCACCACAATACAACCTAATGACCACATATCAATCGCCGAGGAATATGGTAGGCCAAGTAGAACCTCTGGAGACCGATAAAATCGAGACTGAATGTAGGTATACACCGTTTGGCGTTCGTCACAAGCCGAGCCAAAATCAATGATCTTAATGATGGGGCTCTCGAGGTTCTTGAGTAAGATGTTCTCGGGCTTAAGATCACAGTGTATAAGGCGCGCCTTGTTCAACAGGGCAAGCCCAGTTAAAAGCTGCTGCGCGAATACACGGACAAGCGTCGTGCTTAGACCGCGGAACTGGTTCTGCTTGATGAGTTCGTACAAATTGACGCTCAAGAGTTCGAAGACCAAGCAGAGATGCTGCCTGTGAATAAATGTGTCTCTGAGCCTGAGCAGATGGTGGTCGTCGTTCTTGTCGAGCTTGCTGTTAATCTGCATGGGGTTAGCACTTGTAGTTTATTCAATAAGGACCAATTCTCACCAAGTCGAGCACAGAGACTTCCATCATACTTTGGTTAAAGTATGCCGTCTTATTCTTGATCACCTTAACGGCGACAACCTCCTGGGTCTTCAAGTTCTGGCACTTAACCACTTGACCGAAGGTACCCTGGCCAAGAACATCGAGAATGAGATAGCGGTTCCTACAATTGATTAGATTGCAACTCGTTGAAGTATGGGGATTGCAGTAAAGCTTACTTATGACCCGTCTCTTCCGAACCAAGGATATCGTTGACATATAAAATGTAATCGCTGTCCTCGTTGTCGAACCCGTCATTCTTCGTTCCCTTGCTCGGTTTGGTGAGTACTCTCCTGGGGTTTCGGGACGATTCGTATTTGAACATTGGGTTGCATATTCGGTATGTCGATGGTAAGTGTGTCGTGAGCGCTTGTAGTGGCTAAATCGAATTATTAGAGGAGTCAGACGACGACACGGATTTCTACTTACACTGATGAATCCACCCTCTGGGTTCGCTCTTCTGAACGCAGGCTGCGCATTGATCTGTGGTTGAAGATCTGAAACGGACCTCAGCTTCACGAACTGCGGGATCGGACCACGCTCTACAGGTGGTGCTGCTGCTGGATGAGGCCTGCGGGGTGACTTGGGGTCATTGCCAAAGACTGCATTCAGCTGTGTTGTTGCCGATGGTGGGTATGAATCCTGGCTGTTGTTCGAGGAGTAGGGCGTTATGGGAGGTAGTTGTTGCACCTGCTGTCGTGATGAATAGTATGAGTTCGGCGAAGAATAGCTCGACCTCGTTGGAGATTGCCGGTTGGTATATGGATTCTGGCTGGTCTGAGTACTCGTAATGTACGGCGTAGCTCCCGATACAGCTTCCATCGGGGAGTATCTCTGAGCTGCCGATGACTGCTCTTGAGGGCTTTGTGGATGTAATCCGGAGCGACTGCTAGATGACAGATGCTGCTGGTGATGTGGTCGCATCGGGTACTTGACACCGCTGTACGGGTCCCCGATATCTTGCATGGCTACGTCTCCGTTGCCGTCTCGAGTTTGAGGGGTATTCGGCGTCGATGCCACCATGGACTGCCCTTGCGAAGCCGGGTTCGTTGCACCTTGGTATTGATCGAGCCTATAGTTGGGCTGCGCACCACTCGAACCGTATTCTCGTGCCTGTTGAGGCTGGCCTGCCTGTGAATTGGAATCAAACCTACGAGCACCTCCGCCAGTACTAGAATATGCCTGCCATTGATCCATGACAGATAAATACGTTCAACTTCGCTGCGCAGCAGAAGCGGGGCTTGCGCGAGCTTGTTGTTGGGTAGACCTGGCGGCGCGGCGTCAGGCCAATCGCGAAGGAACGCGTGGGAGAGGGCCAGTATTTGCTGGGGGAGAGGCGAAGGGAGCCTGTAAACGTAGATGCCTTCGTCTCAAAGATGCATCATGATGCTGGGCGACAGCGTGAGTATGTTGTTACACTTGTACTCCAACGTCAGGTCGCCATTACGAGTTAGCGCCAGCGTCGCGGTTGGTTTGGCGAGCCCAGCGACGACCAATACGGCAGAGATGACCGCAACGGTGTATTGCTTATTTATGAAGTATTCGGATTAATTATTACGGATATATTGGTCGCATGCAGGCATATAATATATAAGCCTTCGCATTCTACAAAATGACTACTTCATTGCTCATCATTCACCACGTACATCATGTCACAAATTATTCAATGAGCTGTTTTATGACTGCTGATGGTGCATACGAATCTCCCCACTCTAATGAAATTGTCTCTACAGTGTATCAAACCTGTCAGGCACAGGGCTCCACAGCTTTGTCTTGACAACTGATAATAATCACGCGCAGCCTCAGAGGGGTTGGAAACCTTTTTGTTTGTTGCCCTGTAATTCATCCGCCCTGGGATGCTCCGCCCATGTATTTTGGACTGGAATCGCGGCTGCGCTTAACAACCGACCACGCAAGATCAGATCTCGCGCCAATCCGGAAACATTTCATGTGCTTGTCGTAGTCAAGCCAACGGCGCAGATTATCAGTCACATGACCCAGACTTTATCATTTGCGTTCTTATTCTGATATATAAGTTCTCTATTCTTCGTTGGGCATTGATAGCGTTGTTCTATGGATGAGGCTGGCAGTGTTCCTGAGGTAGAAGGTGGTGTTGCCAGTGTCTCAATAATCGTTATCTGATATTCTACTGTTGTCGTATTAAATATTATCTCAAGCTTCCAGTTCACATTGTTTTCATCATAGAACAACGATAAACTGTACTTGTCTATATTGAGGCTACTGTTCGTACATATTGTCAATGGTCTAGTGATGTATTGAATGTATTATCGTGAATTGTGATTGGCTAATTTGACAACAATGGTCTATTGTGGGTCCTAGCGGCCAGGCTGAAGGTCGTAGCCTGGCCATCTGAGGAATTCCGATTTGACTGAACTTCAAAAAAGGGTTCCAAGACTCAACATCACCTTTTATTTTCTTCATACTTTCGAACTTTCTTTTTATTTGCAAGCTGGCAGTACGTAAGCAGACGCTTTACTCTTCCACTTCCTTCACATTTTCCCGTCATCAAGCAAGATTTCACATTTCTCTGCTCAAAGCCTGCCGATAAGACCTTCAGCCTCGGGTTCCAACCTCAAACTCCGAACATAAAGAATCTTCTTCTATGCAATAATTGTTCCGCAAATATGCCGCTCAACTCCACCGCAGAGGCGGATGTTGAGCCGAATCATCCTTCGCACGATAGACCCTCAGAGGGCGTTGCGAACATTGATGACGATGCCAAAAATACGACTGCCGAGGCAGATACCACTACCACCCCTCCACATGCGCCACCGCCGGACGCCGATGAAACCGCAAGCCCTGGCGATAACATGGATGCGATTTTGGGAGGCTTGACGGAAGGGATTCGCAATCAAGAAGACATACAGCGAGACATCACGGCCCGGGCGAACATCGCACTGGTGGCGCAAGAGGATGAGAGAGACGAGAAGAGGATTGAGAGGGCGACTACGAACAGGGATAGGTTGATGAATCAAAAACAGAAACAGCTGCGACGCCTGGACCTGGTCACCACAACGTCGACACAAAAGAAGGCCATTAGGGACGAGATCGCGGATATTGACGAGAAGGTGGCTGGTCTTAATAATGACATCGTTCAGTCCCAGGAGCGAATTCAACTGCGACATATGGAACAGGATGGTGCAGACAAGAACGATGGCGAGGTTTCTACCGCAAATAGGCGAATGCCAAATGAAAGCCAGCGCGACTTCCTCATCAGGACTGGAAAGATCACACCGTTTTCTAGGATGGAAGCTAGACCGACCGAAGGACCTACAGGAGAACTGACAAACATTTTGATGGAGGCTGAAGAGGCAGCCGAGCTTCCTGGGGTGACTGATGACCAGTCAGCCGAGCCGAGATCTCATCAATTTCTGAGGAAGCCTGGCTTTGAGGACATCAGCGAGGTCAGCAGCCCAACCGATGAGGATGCTGGACCTTCTCGCCCTCGCAAAAAGCGCCGTGTTGGAGATGGAAGTGCTATCACATCAGCTGAGGCATCGGAGGGAGAGTTTATTCCGGATTCTGCGAGACCTCGGAAATCTCCAGGCGCCGACTCGGCTTATACTCCGGATATAATAGATGGAGATTTCATTGTTGGCGACGAAGAAGAAGAGGAGGATGACGAAGGCATTGTTGATATTGGCCGAGCCGTGAAGAAGGCAGCAAAAGGAAAAGCCAAAGCCAAAGATGTGATAGAAAAAGTTGTCGACGATGGCAACGAGGTCGACTACCAGAAGCGATTAAAGAGCTGGGTGGCTAAGCGCAGTCGAGCTCGCCGCATGAAACTTGGAGAGGAGGCAGATGTTGACGACGGGGAAGAGGAGTGGTTCAAGCGCAGTCCTGATGCTCCTGACCACCACTTACCGAATGACTTGAGGCTCCCTGGAGATATTTATCCAGCTCTATATGATTACCAGAAGACTGGCGTGCAATGGCTTGGCGAACTGTATGCGTCCCAAGTCGGGGGTATTGTGGGAGATGAGATGGGTCTTGGAAAAACAATTCAAGTCGTCTCTTTCATAGCGGCACTCCATTTCAGCAAACAGCTCAACAAACCCGTTATCGTTGTGGCCCCTGCGACGGTTCTTCAACAGTGGGTGAACGAATTTCACAGATGGTGGCCTGCACTCCGGGTGTCCATATTACACACCTCTGGCAGTGGAATGATGAATGTTCGTCAAGAGAGCCGCGTTGAAGATGAGGAGGAGGATGTCACGCGCACTCGTGGGGGAAAGAAAGAGCCAAAAGCCAAAAAGGCAGCAAAGCGCATCGTGGACCGTGTTGTGAAGCAAGGTCATGTCCTTGTCACCACCTACGCCGGTCTCCAAACATACGGCGACCTTCTCGTCCCTGTGGAATGGGGCTACGCTGTGCTGGATGAAGGTCACAAGATTCGAAACCCGAACACGACTGTCACCATCTATTGCAAGGAGCTACAAACTCCAAACCGTATTATCCTCTCCGGCACGCCACTACAGAACAACTTGATTGAACTTTGGTCATTGTTCGATTTCATTTACCCGATGCGCCTGGGAACGTTGGTTAACTTCCGCAATCAATTTGAGATTCCAATCAAGCTTGGTGGCTATGCCAATGCAACCAATCTTCAAATTCTGACAGCTACGAAATGTGCGGAGACCTTGAAAGAAGCTATCGGACCGTACCTCATCCAAAGACTGAAGGCGGATGTTGCATCTGACCTTCCAAAGAAGACGGAGCAAGTATTGTTTTGCAAGCTCACAAAGCCACAAAGACAAGCTTACGAGGAGTTCTTGAAATCGGAAGAGATGGTATCAATTCTCAATCGCACGAGACAGTCGCTGTATGGAATCGATATTCTGCGCAAGGTTTGCAATCACCCAGATCTCTTGGAGCCGCAGTTACGGAACAGAGCTGGGTACAAGTGGGGGAACCCAAACAAATCCGGCAAGATGCAAGTCGTCAAGGCTTTGATTATGATGTGGAAAGCGAAAGGCGACAAGATACTTCTATTCAGCCAGGGTGTGCAGATGCTCAACATCATCGAAGAGTTTGTGAAGAGTCTTGGTGGGTTCACTTATTTGCGTATGGACGGTGGCACCCCTATTAAGGAACGCCAAACTATGGTCACAAATTTCAACGAGAATCCGGATATCAACATATTCCTGCTCACAACAAAGGTGGGAGGCCTTGGTGTGAACTTGACTGGGGCAAATCGTGTGATCATCTTTGATCCCGACTGGAATCCTTCCACCGATGTCCAAGCACGCGAGAGAGCTTGGCGTCTTGGACAAAAGAAAGAAGTTACCATTTATCGCCTGATGACTGCTGGAACGATCGAAGAAAAGATCTATCATCGTCAGATTTTCAAGCAGTTTCTAGCTGACAAGATCTTGAAAGACCCCAAACAACGCCAGACTTTTCATATGAAAGATCTTTATGACCTCTTCACTCTTGGATCTTCAGAGGACAGCACTACAGAGACGGGAGAGATATTTAAAGGGACGGAAGTGAAATTTAAGAGAGACGTGGAACCGGTTCTGGATTACGACGGCACGAGCAGAATGCCTTCTCAAGATATCCCACCAAGAAACGCAGTATCTCAAGCTGTCAACGGCGAGACTGCCAAGGACCTCATTGCGGGGAAAGTCACAGATCCCCTAGCTTCCACCGACGGCAAGGTCCTACCATCCAACCTCGAGCGTGACGAGGTGGGCAACTTCATCGGTATCGCCAAGATGGAAGACTTCCACGATGAAGACGAAGGCAAGACCTCGACAGAAGAATCTCGCATCATGGAAGGCATCTTTGCTCGCTCGGGTGTCCACTCTGTCCTCCAGCACGACAAGATCATAAACGGCAAGCGCGTCGTCCAAGCGGACCGCGGGATGATCGAACGCGAAGCCAAGCGCATCGCAGCTGAAGCCGCAGCAGAACTTCGCAGATCCGGAGAAGAAGCACGCAATGTCCCCATCGGCACAGTTACCTGGACTGGCCAGGTTGGCGAAGCTGGGCGACCTGCTCCTGCGAGACGTAGAGGTCCCGGTGCCTCGGGCGTGTTGCAGGGGTTGAATGAGAGACAAGGCCCTGGCTCTTCTCTCAGCAGCCCTGGAAGCTCGAGGAGTGGTACACCGACCAGTGGAACGCGTGGGCCGAGGGGCAAGGACTTCTTGAAGCTTATCAGGGATTACATCCGCATTCAGGGTGGAAGCGTCCCGTCCCAGATGCTCGTGGTGCATTTCGGGAATATGTGCAGGACGCCCCAACAGACGGCCGATTTTAAGGCGATGTTGGATGAGGTTGCGGAGATCAAGCGGCCGAATGGAGCGAATGCGCGGGGAAGATGGGAGTTGAGGGATGAATTTAAATGAATTGGAGTTTTGGGAGTTTGGTCACATGAAGGCATTGTTTATGCACATGACTTGCATTTGGAGGAAATACCCTGGGAGCATTGTTATGGGAGAATCAGGGGGGATCAGAGAGCGTTTGTTGCGCGATTTCTGGCGCTGGGATATGGGTCGTTAAGGGGTTGGGGACTCATGGCCTCACTTTACATAGGCCATAGAACTGGCATTGAGCCAAAATAATACAATGGCACTAGGTGCCTTGCTAATATTTCAGAGAAATGAAGACGTTAAACTCACATTTACAAAATCTTGAACTGTGATTGTTACAATATCCAAGTGTAATTTATTATACAGCTAATATCATAAATGGGCCTCTTTTTAATTCAAAAATCATAAATAGGCCTCTTTTTATATATAATATCATAAGTAGGCCTCTTTTTAATACAATATCAGGAATGGGCCTCTTTTTTTCTTATCGCGCACGTGCCTAATTATTCTGCCAGTTATATGACCAAGCATCAGCTGACTTTGACTTCCCTGCTCTAATTAAAGTTATAAATTTAATTTACATAGCAGACGACTAAGGGTATTATGATGCCCTAGCTATTCCTATGCTCCTAGACTCCTAGACTCCTAGACTCCTAATCCTCCATAAGCTTATCATTTCAATCTTCCTGGATATTTATATCTAGTCATATGCAGGCGCATGCGACGGACAAGCTGTATGTCCTTTGCTTAGATAGTTACATACTTAGTGTGAATAGTAGCTAGGTTAGTCACTAGATTGATTACTATAATATTTACTATACCTTAAATTCATAGTGTAGTATATCTTCCTCCCCTTCTTCTTAGTCTTTAACAGTCTTACATTTCAAGACAAATCTCACTAGCTGTAAGGCGGTCCTCACGTGATGACACGTGAGGTGCTACGCTGAAGGCAGCCCTACGGTAGAGCTGTCATTCAGGTATAGCCCGGTTATTAGGGTTCATAGTATAGGAAGATATATTAGGGGCTAGAGCCTCAGTAGAGGACTCTAGTCAATAGTCGCTGTATTCACGTAGACCTATTGTTACGCTATATAACCTCTCTTCCTACCTTCTGATCTGGTTCCCTAAACTCCCGCGTGACCCTAGGCCTACGCCTTTACATTAGCTTTAAGGTCTCAGTCTAGTATAATTGCCCGTTGTCTTTAAGAGCAGCTATAATAGATAGCTTAGCTTCTTTTATTAAAGGGAAAACATCACCTATTGCTAGAGTAGACATTGTACGAGTAAGGATATAGTAATATACAGCTAGGAATACTCAAATATAAAATGTAAATAGAGGCAGTTAGAGTTTTCACTCGCGTAATATGTTGTAGGCGGTGAGCGATAAGAAAAAAAGAGGCCCATTCCTGATATTGTATTAAAAAGAGGCCTACTTATGATATTATATATAAAAAGAGGCCTATTTATGATTTTTGAATTAAAAAGAGGCCCATTTATGATATTAGCTGTTTATTATAAGCCCTTATTGTGCACTTGAGGGAGCTAAATATATAGCCCAAAGGCTACGAGAGACTAAAAGCTATAGGGTACCGCAACAGAGATTCGATCCAGATAATAGCAAATAATAGGCCATAATTAAGGTACGCAGGTTCATTGCCTGGTTGATTATGGTTTTAAGACTCTGAGCTAGCTTTATTTTGAAGCTGTGGCGCTTGCTATCAAGATTGCTTTTGTTAACAGGCACCAGTAACTTATACAATGACGATCACGTAATCATTTCAAATCAAATATGTGCTCAACCTTAAATGTAAACAAATCTAATTTACCCGCAGATTTATTCTTGAGCTGCTCTGAATGGTAGCGACCATATTTTAATACGGAGACGGTGAGACGTTACGCGCAGTAGGGCCTTGGAAAGTGCGCAACAAAATGAAGTGAAGCTTGAGAGCTTAAACCCAATCCATGATCATCGCCTCCCTTAATCTCCCGTTGTGACGACGACGACGATCAACAAATTTGGTCTACTGCATAGGCGCGCAGTACAATACCTTCCACCTTCAAATTAATTTATTGCAAAAATTCCACGTTGGAGTTTATATATTACCAGCGCCTCTGAGCCTCCACATAAACAATCTGATAACATCGACGATCTCCTCCCGAATCAGGGTAAAACATTTATCGCACAAGCCACCAAAACGTCATATCCGCTCCCGCCAAGACCCATACCGAGGCTGCGCTCTTCTATGAATATATGAACGAAAGCCCGAAGCTGGTCTCGGACACACGAATAACTCTCGCGCCGGCGCAAGGCGCAAGATCTATTCCCTCTGCAACGAGTGCGCGACTCCTACGGCCCCTCGCCAAAACGCACCTTCATGTCCGAACAGAGCGATGATGCTGTGCCGCCCAGCTCTGTGCCCCTCCCGCCCTCCGCGGACAGTTCAGCGGATCCCAACGCCACAGCGCTCATAGCCACGCCTGCCAATGAGGCTGACGAACAACCGCCGCTCAGTGGATTCGAAGATGCACGGCGGATCGTGAGGCTGCTGCAGTGCGCGCAATGCTCCTTGCTACTTCGCGAACCTATGACACTGCCGTGTGGCAACTCGCTGTGCAAACAGTGTCTGCCGGAGATACATACGCGGCAGAACATAACGTATCCAGCGACCGCGGCGCGGATGCAGGGGATCGATTGCCCGTTTCCTGATTGCATGAGGAGCCATGCGCTGGGGGATTGTAGCATGGATGTTACGCTGTCGAAAGTTGTAGCACAGGCTAAGATCTCCATGGACGAGTTTCGACCCGTCATAGGCGAGGCACCGATACTGCTCGAGGAGAAGGATGAATGGGCAGCTGCTGGAATAGCGAGTCTCAGCGGCCGATCACCGAGGAGTAGAGCTTTGCCTGGTGGCCGGCTGATAGCAACATATAAGATGGTAGAGCTGGGCGAGCTCGCCCACGACGCAGAAGTCACATACAAACCCCTCTCCGGCGCTCTAGGAGACTCCAAAGACCTCGATGCAACGACCCTCGAAGCAGTCAAGGAAAAGATCCGCAGCGAGTTCGACTGCCAAATCTGCTACGCCATCTATCTAGACCCCCTCACCACGACCTGCGGCCACACATTCTGCCGCAAATGCCTGCAGCGCGTCCTAGACCACTCCTCGTACTGCCCAATCTGCCGCCGCCTTCTTGATCTCTCCCACACTATATCCCCCACCCAATATCCCTCCAACGCGCGCCTCGTCTCCCTCCTTACCGGCCTGTGGCCCGCCCTCCTCACGGCCCGCCGCACCCTTCTCGCAACAGAAGAATCCCCCACCCCCGCCGACCTCGACCTCCCCCTCTTCGTTTGCACTATCTCCTTCCCTACCATGCCTACCTTCCTCCACATCTTCGAACCCCGCTACCGCCTCATGATGCGCCGCGTCCTCGAATCAGACCGCCGCTTCGGCATGCTCTTACACAACCCTGAGCAGATCCCTCAGCCCGGTCTCGCTGCCACACCCCCTTTCTTCGAATACGGCACCCTCCTCCACATCGTCAGCGCACAGCTCCTCCCCGACGGCCGCAGTCTCATCGAAGCAGTCGGTATGTCGCTCTTCCGCGTCCTCCGCCATGGCGTCCGAGACGGCTATCTCGTCGGTAGCGTGGAGCGCGTTGAAGATCTCCCTCTGGCTGACGAAGAAGCTCTCGAGATCGCCGACACCGCTATTGCTGTAGATGCAGACGCAGATGCAGATGCAGATGCAGATGCAGACGCGGACGCGGACGTGGATGCGAACCCATTCGCCGCGCTCTCGACACAGGACCTCATGGCTCTCTGCACAGCATTTGTCCGCCGCATGCGCGCAGCCTCCGCGCCGTGGATGCACGCACGCACGCTGCGCGTGTACGGGGAATGTCCAACGAGTCCTGCGCAGTTCCCATGGTGGTTCGCGAGTGTGCTACCGCTACCAGAAGGGGACAAGTATGCACTATTACAGACGACGAGTGTGCGAGAGCGATTGAAGATTTGTGCGGCGTGGGTGGAACGGATTGAAAGGATGCCGGAGTGAGTATTTTCCCGTTTGTTATAGATTTTGGACGTTCAAGGGCTAATGAGTTGGGCAGGCCGAGTAGGAGTAGTAGCTGTGTGGTCATTTGACTCGCGGTTGTGGGGATTTTGACGGTGGTTTTGGGCGTCTGGGTTGCTCCAGAGGGGCTTGAAGCAAAGTGATGCTCTGCCTTTGATGTGACAACCCATTCACCCCTTGCTATTGCCGTCGAATTCCCACAGCTGTGCATCTTCGTGTAAATATTTGGCCCAGACTAGGCCAGTCACATACCGTCTGTTGTTGGTTATTGTGGGAAAGTGTGTTAAGACCTGTCATACGTGGCAGGGTTATTAAGTTCGTGTTTGTGTTTATAGCATTGGAGTTTATGTGTGCATACTGGCGTTGGGATGTATTATATTTCGTGGTGAGCAGGATGGCAAGAGTTTTCCGAGACTAGTAGCTACTGGAGCTGGGAGTCAAGGTGGAAATAGGGCGTTCAATTTCACATTTTATGGGACAGAGTTTTGTATAGGGGCTGTATACTGTGCCTGGCGGTGGCCAGATTGTATATATAATGTGGGCTGATAGATGGTTAAAGTTGAATACCCTTCATCTGCATGCGTTCACTATTGTTTTACTGTGGTTATGGTGAATATTCCGATCCATGCGATGTGATTGGTTTCTGGCTACAATAGTCACGGTGTATTTCAGCAAACAGCAAACGGATTGTGTTTATGATCGAATTAGTATCTGCCTATTGTAATATACAGTTGTGCATCATCGAAACGCCATATCCACCCGCCATCTGCGTCAAGGAATATCCCTCTGGTATAATTCGGCGCCGAAGACCATATATAGCCCTGAACTCCACTTCATACGTGCTGTTAAATGGTCATTTTAAGACCAGAAAATTCCCTATTAGAAGGTCTCGGCGATGTGTCGATGTGCTGTTCTAGTCATGAACACGTAAAACCGTAACACTATATATCGTGTTCGATGTCCACAAAGGGACCGTATATCTTACAACTAGCTTTCGTCTGGGTGATAGTAGCTAGGATTCGATCTTCATCTGTATCCGCGACCTCTCGCACCACCACGTCCACCGCCACCGCCCCGGCTGTAACCTCTCCCGCCGTCACGGTTATCGCCCCTGTCACTCCTTCCACCAACCATGTTATCGCTGTACAGCGGTTTCGGGGCTTCGTACTGATCCGTGTCCATGCGATCGTCCTCGAATCCGTATGAGCCATCCACAACTTCATTTCTGCCGCTGTCACGGTTGCGCTGATTGTAGCGATCAGAGTCCGCAGGGCGCGCGGGCCTGAGGTTGTTGCGGTCAGCGCGAGGGCCGACTGGGATGGCAGGGCCAGTAGGGGCTGAGGCAGGCGCGGCGGATTTAGGCGCAGGGACAACGTCGGGCTTGATGAAGAGGTTGAGGACACGTCCGTCGGCCTATATTGTCGTTTATTAGTGGAATTCCTAGCCAGGCAGAGCAATTGTACTCACAGTCTGGTTATGGAAAGTGTCAATGATGGCGTTGGCGCCCTCTCTGTTCTCAAAGACGATCTCGGCGATAACGTTCGGCCTGGTCGCTACAATGATGCATTTGAGGATTTTGCCTCCAATTGGTGTCATTGCGCTCTCGATGTCCGCTCCAGTCGTTCCAGGTGCGAAGTTCTGTGCTTGAACGGTGGTAGGACCAGCAATACCGCGGATGGACAAGCCAGGACCCGCCTTTGAAACCACATTGAACTGGGCGTTCAAGTTGGGTGACGACGCTGAGTTGCTGAGAAGGGTGCGAAACTGAGCATTGCGGCCGGGTTTCATGTTCTTGTTATAGAAGGACGATGGAGCAAGTGGGCTCGGGTTGTTGACGCCATGGAGATCGTGGGTCCAGTCTGAGTTGACATTGCCTGCCGGAACCTGTCTCTTGGGGAACTTCGCAGAGCCTATGGGTTTCGGTGTGATGGAGCGGGAGCGTTCCTAGATTAACAATCAGCACCTTTGCTATTCGGATTTTGCGGCGACTGCACAGAGTATGAAAGTATACCACTCACTTTGCTAATGCCGACTCTGCTGGCAAGGGATGGGCCGGTTCCTGGCTTACGGAAGGCTGCGGCGCCAGGGGCACTTTGGCGACGACCACGGTTGAAAATGTCATCTGCAAGTGCTTCATTCTTACGTCTTGTGCGATCTAGACGGAATATCATTAGATTGAGATCAACAGGGAAAATGGAGTGCCAACAAACCAGTCTGGATGATCTTATCGAAGTCCACGGCGACTTTGCGTCCTGCCATGGTTACCTGTGCTGTTAGTTTCACTTACCACTTCAAATAAACACTCTCTGACTACGTAAGTATGCCAAGACTGGATGCGACTTGGAGGGAAGTGTCAAGGTGTGGGTATGGAAGGTTTCGAGGAAGGCGCGTTGTGGTCAGCTACGAGGGAAGCGCGAAGCACTTTCCTCATAATTTTGATTAGGTAAGCGAGGCTGAGTGCTCCTTCCCTTGTTGGCCGTTCTCATATTATCAGTTGCGTCCCAGGGACGTGAGAACCTTCTCTTCCCATTATCGGCGACAGTTTTGGATATTTCTAGACTAGAAACTAGTTACTATTTGTTTCGGGGAGCCGTTGGTGAAATTATCATTCTATTATTTCCTGTCTGCCTTCGAGCTGGATTCTTATTGCACAGCTATCAGCCAGGCTTGGAAGCTGGAGTTACAGCTCGAAAACTGAAATTGAGGCTCGACATTGAAACCTAACATATCATTTCAGAGGTCTATCGCCTGAATTACACCATGAAAAAAGTATCCGGCGATATATCGCCTGGGACCAGGAAAATGAAGGAAGCTCCTGCAACAAGAGGCCCGCCGTCTCCTACAAGGCGCATCAATCGGAGCAAATCTGTATTCTCACTTGCGCAAGATTTCTTCAAGATGGCGCTCAACACATCTTCTGATGAACCAACGCCTAGTTCCCAGAACAACTATGCGAAGCCAGGATCCTGGAACATTTTTGGGTCGTTACGAGGGACATGGACCGGTGCCAGTCCTGGTGCCAACTCCCAGAGGCCAGTGGGGCACTACGCATCACAATCTCTGAAACCATCAAACAGCTGTAAGTAACCTACAAAATAAGAACTCAAATAAAGCTGACTTGTCAGACCATGAGGAGGGTGCACCATCTTCACTTCTAAGACATCGCAAAAGTCTCCAAAACCTTTTCGGAACAGTTGGGAAAAGAAGCTCAATGAAAGGACGCAGACCCGACCAAACAGTGCAGCCAAATGTATTGCGAAAAAGAAGCGGAGGCGCGAATACCTTGCAGATCCCCGACAATCTTGGTGTTCAATCTATTGAAGATGCGGATCGGGTTCGTCCTCCGCAAACCTATGCTGCTGGATCTCATGCAACAATTGGCCGCAGAAAGGTAACATTCAAGGATGAAATTGTAGAACCAGTGGCTCGCCCCGACTCCGGTGTTAGTGTTGACGCCATTTACGCCCCTTGGTGTGACTATCAAGGGAGCACATCGGGACCAAGATCTCCAGATCAGATGCCAAAGAAAGCGGCTCTTCTTCAACCGCACAAAGCGCCAATAGAACCAGTTTGCTTACCAAAGAAGCCCTCATCAGGCATATATTCTGGCGGCTATGCAGCTCCATTTCCTCCAACATGTTTTGGTAGGCGTGCAGCAACCCAAGATATGGTTCCCCGGAGTGAATCATGCCTTACAGGCCCTTACCCTGGAACGATATCTCAGAGCCTACGAAGGTAACTAATCCCTCTCTAGTATCTTAAAACTTTAAGCTGGATCTTGGTTTAACAGTGCCCAAAGGCTCAAAGAGAACTTGGATTTCGGTGGCCCAGATTATAATATACTTCTCGCAAGCCCCGGTATGCCGTCAAAAATTGATATCAATCCATCTTTTGCATCTCGCGCACAAGCCTTGGATCAGAAATATAGGAACCTATTGGTCCAATCTCGACTTCAACAAACCTTGAATACCGAACATGTCCCACAAAGCATTTTGGAATCAATCGATCAAAATGCCGCAAGAATGTCTAAGATCTTGAACATCTCTGAGGGTCGCTCCAGCCAAAGCAGACCCTCCTGTCACTTAAACGACACAGCGCCGCTAGGCTCTCTGCCTCAGGATAGTTCGATAAATGCCGGTTTTCTTGGGCATGAATGTGGAATGTTTACCCAGAATGATAAGGTTGACGTGAGTACTACCAAGTTTTTTGTAGCTATCCGGGAAATCGCCTCGGAAAGGGGTTGGAATTTGAGAAGAACATATGAAAGTATACTGTTTTAAAACTAACAATTTATAGAAAACCAATGCGTCTCTCGACAAAAACGTTGTCTTGGACACCATGCTGAAGAATAACAAGGCTACTCCCTCAAGAGAGAATACCATATGCGACGAGCGCCCCAATAAGTCCCCAGGAAACACACTTCGTGAGACGCTATCAGCCAGCCCCCTTCTGGTTCCGAAAAGGACGGAGACTTTGGCATCGAAAAAGAAGCGACGCGCAATGAGATCAACGACTAGGAAAAGCTCTATAGGCCCATTCCATATCGACTTCCCCAAAACCGAATTCGGCGAAGCGCGCCATGAGACGTACCAATCCAAGAGTGATGCTATTGGAAGTTTATTCCAGAACCCGGTAGAGTATTCAAATTACATTCTCTTCGACCGAGGTTTAAGCACGTTTTATCCACAGCCTAAAGGCTACGTTTTCAAATATCTTGATGAACAGTCCAACCCTAAACTAGAATGCATCTGGCTACCTATGCAATTTGGAAATTTTAAGGGAATGGGCCTTAGCCAAGAACTGAGTCTCAATTGCTGTGCTGGTAACCCTCGTTGTGGCAAACACCAATTATCAGACATTGGGGAATGCGAAGGAGAAGCGCCTGGTACTTCAACAACTCAGCCCGAAGAGCTCCAATTCATAACAAACACACCGTCCAATGACTCCCTACTAGATTTGTACTTGGGCACACCGGAGGGCAAACAACAGAGGACGGAAGCAGGCAAGCTGAAACAGCCAGAGGCAACACTAGCCACGACCCTTTCGATCCATTTGGAAAAACCACTGGGAGAACCTGCAAGCCCCCCTAAACTAGTTTATCCCTGGGGTGATATAGACGACGGAGAAATAACAGAGCCATTGGCTGCGGAATACAGTATTGGGAAGACGAAGACTTGGGCAGATCTCGGCGTTGAGTTCATTGACAAGTACGCTCCCAACAAAAATGCGGACCCCCAGAAACGAGCCGTGGACGCAGCACGGAATTTTCTCAAAGCACAAGGAAAACTTACTTCTGATTACGACTCAGGTACCAGGCCACAGAGGAAAACATGGTCACGGGGTAGAGATGGAAGTGAAGATATTTCGTTTTTGCACATTGAGGATCTTGCAAGATATGAAACTTTGCGAGCTGAGTATCGGAGGCATATGGCGATGTTCTCTGAAAGCTCTTCCGATACTAACAGTACCGATGCTCTAGCTGAGGCCAATTATACCGCCAAAACTCGTGAAGTATCCAGGGCATCATCTCGGGACAGCGGATACGCTGGGATAGATGCTACGTTAGCTGAACTTCACTTGAGTTCTTGGGAAATGTACACGAAAAGCGAGGCTGCTTCCGTAAGTTCACAGAGTAGCTCCTCGACGGCGGTAGAAGAGGTTGCAGCCTCGAAGGCTACAAGAAAGATAACTTTATCGCCGTCTCATTCGCCTGATCCATCAGTGAGAGAGGAACATGCTCAGTCATCTGATCTGCAATCAAATAGGGCCATGAGCGACAGTACGCCATCAAGAATCGTACGGACGTGCAGTTTAGAAAAGTTTGAGTTTGAGCTTGAGAACTCCTTCAATACACAAGTTGGAAATGGGAACATAACCGGCAATATTGATTTAGAGGGGTTTAAAACGCCACGAAGGGGTCCCCTCCAAGGAGTAAGCTCCAATTTCATACGGCAAGGACGGATGATTCAGCAACAACCTGCCAGTCAAGTAGAGGCTGCATATCATAGCCCAACTGATGAACCACCCCAGAAACGGAATCACGACAAAGAGGATGAAAAGGAGAATGAGGAAAGAAATTGGAGAGACATGATGCTCTATGGATAGGCCTGCATCAACTTTCATTTCAGGGGAATAACCGAAAGTGACCACACGCGGACTATTGTTATTTCACTAACAATTGGACTGTATTCATTGTGTACAACTTTCGTGGGTCAATTAGCATTTGTTTAGGATGGCGTTTCCATAAAGCCGGCGAAATTCTGCACGACTGAGCACTATGGAGAGTGACCGGGGGCAGCTGTATTTTATCATAGCCATTCATTTGTATTCGTAGTATGGCCAGTGTCCAAGAGGCAGTTTCGGTTTTCACTATGCAACTGCAGTCTTCTCAATCGTATTAAGTTTCATTATTCGCTGCGACTTCCACAGGCTTACTGTACATATGATACAGGTAATATTTATACAAGCCATATCTGACCCGAACTTGACCAAAAGGCCAAGTTCCGAAAGGGTGGAGTTGGTCCCTCTCTAGTTATACAAGAATTGATCCACAACAGGAATCATCAACCCGTCGTTCATTTCGGCTGATTCTCCGTTCCAGTTGTTTCTGTAGTCTGCTCAGCTACATTCTCTGCAGCCTGCTCAGCTACTTTCTCCGTTGCCGGTATCTCCGGTCTCTCCTTATTCCAAGTCCTAAAGCTTGAGGCTTTAAATCTGTTCCAAGTATCTGGCTCGTACTTGGCTTTAAATTTCGTCACAAGGGCCGTAAGCTTTGAGCGCTCCCTAGTAAGAGTTCTATAGTCCTCTCGTGGAACCATGCCAGCGTCCATCAGCTTATCATAAGCGCTGATCATTCTCTGGGCTAGCTTTAGAGCGTCCTGTTGGTAAGAGGCGTCTGTACTTAAGCTGTCTTTGCGGCTTTGTGACCAAGATCTCGCTTTGTTTGTGGTCCCATAAGTCAAGGTGGCCTTTATATTGAGGATAGATGGTGATACCCTGTCGAGAGCTGCAACAATCCTTTTGCCCTTCTCGAATTTGGCTAACCTAATATCATCAGGCCTTCCGCCCTCCAGAGACCGAACAGGCTGCGCCTTCGCATCCAAGGACGGAATCAATTCCCCGAGGTCTGCCTCCATCAGGGCTTGCTTCATCTGCTGGATAGATCCAGGGGAAAGCTGGCGAGTTTTGCTCTCCAGAAAGCGGTTCGGGTCCGTGTCGGACTCAATCGCACAATCAAGGTAGATGTGGAGAGTAGGGAGG
Organism: Pseudogymnoascus verrucosus; assembly: GCF_001662655.1. NCBI lineage: Eukaryota > Fungi > Ascomycota > Leotiomycetes > Thelebolales > Thelebolaceae > Pseudogymnoascus > Pseudogymnoascus verrucosus. The sequence continues at coordinate 555,163 of NW_017263653.1, forward strand.
TCAATAGTATCCATGGTTTCCTGCATCAAGTCGACGACCTTGGTCGCATTCCTGAAGGAATTTGGGTTGTGCTTGTCGCGCGCACATGCTGCAATTGCGAGGCGGAAAGTCTTCTTTTCGAGCATATGCTGGGGCATCTTTTCGAGCACAGCAGCTGCCTCATCGCTGAGACGTGCCTGCCGTAGAATGCGAAGATAGTCGTGGTAGTTCGCACTATCTGGTTCAACGTTATAATGCATAGTGAATATCTCCCAGTACAATGTAGCTTGCTTTCCCAGATTAGCCTTCTGTAAGGCCACCATGATTAGAGATAGTGTATTTCGCCCGGGTCGTGGGAAGGAGCTTAGTCCTCTGCCGTATGTGTCTTTGCGAGTCGCTGGAACTATCCGTTTAAATTGGCCGTGTGAGGCGAGAGAAGGGCCAGTATCAACCTTGGCCTGGTCTAGCTTTACATTTTCCCACTCTTCCAGTGATTCGCTCTCTTGTGGCTTTTCGATTACCTCGACTCGACTTCCATGCGGTATAACAAGTTGTGGGATCTTCATGGTCTGCCTGAGGAGGGCAAATACATCATCCCTATCCCTGTCACCTCCCATCAGCAAGATCCTGCCCAAACTGCAGACAAGTTCTTCATCGATCCAAAGATCACCATGTCTCCAGCGGCTCGCTATGTCATCCCACATTCGTCGTGCGTCCATCACAGATTTGTCCCGGAGTGGCCTCAGCTCTTCTGCGCTGATTTCAGTCGTGAGTCTTTTGATTGTGTTATCACGGATCGCGTTGAATATGATGGTAAATGTGAGGTTATTTGGAGCCCGTATGCCTTTATCTCGCAACTTGGCAGCTATTCCAAACAGAGCATCCATATCTCCAGCCTGTGCGCATACTTTTAGCACGGAGTTGGTGTGGATGATGTTGGGCTGAACAGGCGCATTCTCGGCATCCATGGAATGGTATATCGACAATGCGTGAGCAACAGCAGATGGATGTTGATGCGCCTGCTGTGCCAAGCCTCTGAATATGAGAGTATATGTGTATGCATCAGGCGTCTGGCCTCGTTTCTTCATCTCGTTGTATGACTTAACGGCGCTGTTTATCTTTCCCTTCTTGCATTGCCAATCGATAAGATGGTTCCAGCCAACTGTACAATCGATCGCAGCGCTTGATCTCCGAACTAAATCTTCGGCCTCTTCGAATCTATCTTTCTTAAGCTTCGCAAGTGTATCGTCCGCCAATTTCAGAGGATCTCGGTATTTCAGGTCGTACCGCCGCCTCTCGGGCGCAGCGACGGCGTTATCATCGCTGCCAATGCGATTCCTCCCAGAGGTTTCCCTTTTCGAAAACGACGTTGGTTGTGATGGCTCCGAGTCCCTGCTTATCCTGAACCTCTGTTGCGGTTCTCGATTTCTCCTTCCGGACCTCTCATCTTCGATTGCGGACTCGGCCTGGCTGCCAAACGTCCGATGTGACAGAGAAGTAGAACTCCTCACAACTGGCGCACATATCCGAGACGATGCATATCGAGAATTTGCTGCGACATTTGTCACGTACCGCTTTACATATGGCCGGTAGTGCAACATGGCCGAATCGTTGGAGCTTTCGCAAAGTTCGTGAACGGTTCACTTAACTTTTTGGTATCTCAAAGTTTTCACGTGATGTGGCGATGGTAAATTTCTCGGGCCGGAATAATTATTTCGGCGCAATACAGGGGTAACGCGAAACGCGGACTCTACGCGTGTACCTGGGGGTCCTTTACGCGTGATTGATAGCCAGGGCCTTTCAACGCGCGAATTCACCCACCAAGCAACCACATTCTCAAAACATTATCTCCATTGTGTGAACGGGCAGAATTGAACAACCACACCGCTATGCTATTTTAGATTTGTATTTCTGGGTTCAACGCTTCATCATGTCGAAATCTGCTCGCTCGTCAAAATTGGCAGAGCTTCGTGCTCTTCGTGAGTCGGGAAAGAAGCGCCTCGACACTTACGAAGTGCACCAAGAGGAGGACCTATACGAAGAAGTGGATGAAGATGGATACAAAAAGGTTATCCGTGACCGCCTAAACCAGGATGACTTTGTCATCGACGATAATGGAGAGGGTTATGCCGATGACGGCCGGGAAGACTGGGACAGGCGGCAAGGATACGACAGCGAGAGTGAGGAGGATGCCCGTCCCAAAGCGAAGAATGGGAAAGCAGCAAAAAGGAAACGGGAAGAAGATAAGACGAAAAGGGAGAATATGGACAGGGGAATCAATAATTACTTCACAAAGGGGCCGGTAGTGGCGCAACCGAAAGCGAAGGTAACTTTGACGCCCCTTTTATTCACGACTGGCTTCGATGCTAATAGTTGAATAGCCTGTGAAAACACAAGCAGACGACGACTTCTTGGGAGACCTCCTTGCCGAGGTAGACACAAACGTTCTTCCCCGAGCTTCGCATCACCCACCGAAGCAACTGACTCGACGGACGAGGGCCCTTTCTCCGCCTATCCAAAGTGCCAAAAGCTTGTCAGCTAAGAGGATGAGACTGGGGGGCGCAAACGACGCCCCGCTTGCGCATGATGACGATGACGGCAACTTCATTGGCGGGATGGACGACGACGACGTACCTATGAGCGACCCGGCACCCTCGTCACCCGTTCAGAAAGCTGTGGAGCGGAAAGCACAAGTAGCTATCAAAGCGGAGGAGGAGGATGACTACGATGCGATGGAGGTAGCTCAAGCCGACGGAATTGCTGCTGCCAGTGTCAACATGTCCGGTTCAAGGCCTGTGCCGAAGCTTTTGAAACCCGACCCATACCCAACCCCAGGAAGCTCTTCGCCCACAAGGCCGCCTCCTGAAGAAGTAGATGCGTCAGCCTGGAATAATGTCACTTCGCGCTTAAATGTCATCTCTAGCAGCCCTCCGACAGACACCAGGACTTACGGGAAGATGGACTACAAAGATGCAATTGAGGGAGACGGAAGTTTGAACATGTTCTGGACAGACTATACCGAAGTGCATGGCAGCCTCTGCCTTTTCGGAAAAGTCAAAAACAAGAAGACTGGCGAGTATGTCAGCTGCTTTCTCAAAGTTGACAATATTCTACGGAAGGTATTCTTTCTGCCGCGAGACAACCTGTATAAGCATGGCAGGGAAACCTCCGAGGAAGTGAGCATGGAGGACGTCTACAAAGAGGTTGACTCTATTATGACACGGATGAAGGTTGGTATGCACAAGATCAAGCCTTGCTCAAGGAAGTACGCCTTCGAACTCGAAGATGTACCGAAAGAGGGCGAATATCTCAAACTGCTTTATCCTTACAATAAGCCTGCCCTGCCAATCGACCTGACTGGCGATACCTTCTCACATACTTTCGGGACCAACACTTCGATATTCGAACAGTTCGTATTGTGGAAGAATGTTATGGGTCCATGTTGGTTGAAGATTGAAGACGCCGACTTCACCTTCCTCAACAATGCCTCTCACTGCAAGCTTGAAGTCCAAGTGACCACACCTAATCTTATCACCCCTCTGACGGAGTCGGACAGCATGGAGCCTCCTCCATTGACCCTTATGAGTCTTGCCATGAGAACAACCTTGAATGCCAAGGACAACAAGCAAGAGATTTTAGCCATCAGCGCGCGTATTTACGAAAACATCTCTCTTAACGACACAACGCCAGCGGAGCAGATCCCCTCCCGAACCATCACAATAATTCGACCTGTTGGCTCTTCTTTCCCTCTGGGATTCGAAGATCTCATCAAGAAGAAGAGCCGGGGCCTGGTCAAACTGTGCAGACAAGAACCGGAGATTCTCAGTTTCTTCTTGGCACAGCTTGATAGGGTCGACCCTGATGTCATTCTTGGCCACCAGCTCGAAGGTGTCGACTACAGCATTCTGCTCAGTCGCCTTCAGACTAGAAAGACGCCCGGATGGTCTAGGATCGGAAGATTTAAGCGCAGCGACTGGCCAGGCTCTATGGGCAAGATTGGAGGAAACTTCTTCGCTGAACGCTCGTTGATTTCTGGACGTTTGCTTTGCGATCTTGCTAACGATGCTGGTAAATCGACAATGACAAAGTGTCAGTCCTGGAGTCTCACTGAAATGTGCAACCTCTACCTTAGTAGTGGCAACAACGTCCGCAGAGAGGTCGATAACGAAGTGGCGTTGAAGACATGGGCCTGCACCAGGGATGGTTTGGTAGACTATATCGGCCACTGCGAGGCAGACACATATTTCATTGCCGCATTGGCTCTGAAAGTGCAGATGCTGCCACTCACAAAGGTCCTCACAAATTTGGCTGGAAACTCTTGGGCAAGGACACTTACGGGTACCCGTGCGGAGAGAAACGAGTACATTTTACTACACGAATTCCACCGCAATAAGTACATTGTTCCTGACAAGGCTCCATTCAAGGGTAGACCCAAGACAGAGCAACAAGACCAGGACGAGGAGGGCGGAGACGCGAAAAAGAAGGACAAATATAAGGGTGGTTTAGTCTTTGAGCCCGAAAAGGGGCTTTACGACAAATTTGTGCTGGTCATGGATTTCAACTCCCTCTATCCTAGTATCATTCAAGAGTACAACATCTGCTTCACAACAGTCGACCGAACAACAATTTCAGATGATGAAGATAAGGTGCCAGAAGTCCCTGTCGACCAGGACCAAGGTATCCTTCCAAAGCTGATCGCAACTCTTGTTGGTCGCCGTCGCCAAGTCAAGAGCCTGATGAAGGACAAGTCCGCAACCTCGGAGCAGCTGGCGACGTGGGATATCAAGCAGTTGGCTCTGAAGCTCACAGCTAATTCTATGTACGGTTGTCTTGGATACACCAAGTCGCGCTTCTATGCCCGCCCTCTAGCTGTTTTGACGACCTACAAGGGTCGTGAGATTCTCCGCAGCACCAAAGAGTTGGCAGAGAGCAAGTCGTTACAGGTCATCTACGGAGATACAGATTCGGTCATGATCAATGCAAACGTGGACAATGTCGCCGACGCCCTCAAGGTCGGCCACGAGTTCAAGCGCGCTGTCAATGACAGGTACAAGCTCCTTGAGATCGACATTGATAACGTATTCCGCCGCATTCTCCTCCAAGCCAAGAAGAAGTATGCAGCAATCAACCTTCTCGAGGTCGACGGCAAGTTTGTCGAGAAGATGGAAGTCAAGGGTCTCGACATGAAGCGCAGAGAATACTGCGCCCTCTCCAAAGAAGTCTCCTCCAAACTCCTGAACGAGATTCTCTCCGGCGAAGAGACGGAGATCGTCATAACACGCATCCACGACTACCTCCGCGAGATCTCAGGCAAAATGAGGGAAGACCTCATCCCCCTGCAGAAATACACCATCTACACCAAGCTCGGAAAGGACCCCAAGGACTACCCCAACGCCGACTCCATGCCCCAAGTCCAAGTCGCTCTCCGCGAGCTCGCCCGCGGCAAGACCATCCGCAAAGACGACGTCATCGCCTACATCGTCACCGGCGACGGCAAATCCGCCAACGAACCCGCAGCGAAACGCTCCTACACCCCCGCAGACGTCATGAAAGCCGACTCAGACCTTAAGGCGGACGCAGAGTGGTACCTTTACAAGCAGATCTTCCCCCCCGTCGAGCGTCTCTGCGCGAACATCGTAGGCACGGATTCCATGCGCCTAGCCGACTGTCTGGGCCTCGACGTGCGTAAATACAGCATCAACAATAACGTTTCCAGCGGCGGCACCGAGACAGAAATCCACCCGCTTGAATCCCAGATCGAAGACGAAGTCCGCTTCAAAGACGCAGCGCGACTGCAACTCAGCTGCCGAGTATGCAAAGGCACCTTCGACTTCGAGGGACTCCTTGGCAGCCTGGACAGCGTGTCGCCGAACGGGATTACGTGTCGTTGCGGGGCGACGCTGCGGAATCTGGCGGTGCTGGCGCAGCTGGAGCATCGGATTCGGCTGGAGACGGCGAGGTATTATGAGGGCTGGTTGGTGTGTGATGATCAGGCTTGTGGTGCGAGGACGAGGCAGATGAGTGTTTATGGGCATAGGTGTTTGGGGCCGAGGGGGCTGGGACAGGGGTGTTTGGGGAGGATGGGGTATGAGTATTCGGAGAAGGCGATGTATAATCAGTTGCTTTATTTTTCGAGCTTGTTTGATGTGGAGAAGGCGAAGGAGAAGTGTGGGGGGACTGATAGGGGTGAGTTATTCTGGTTTTGGAGTGGCGCGACTTTGTGGACTTTACTAACTGGCTTTGATAGATCAAGTACTGGCGCTGGGAGAACATAACAGGGCGAGGTTTGATACGCTGAAGGGCGTGGTGGAGAGGTATCTGGATAAGTGTGGGAGACAGTGGGTTGCGATGGATAGCTTGTTTGGGAAGCTGGGGTGTTGACCGTGAGAGTTATAATGAGGGTGGGGTTTTATGATTGAAACATGCATTTTGTATTTCCTGGGCGTTGGAGGAGCGATGGGATGTGGGTTTTTAATGCCCTGTCTGGATAGGCAAATATGAGTATGATGTTTTACAGATTTGTACGGGGGTTACCATTGAGAGTGTGTGTCTCGTAGATAGGTGGTGCGAGAGAGGCGTTGGTATTTGTTGTGAGCTGGCAATATTATCTTACCATCGCTCTATTTATCATTCTATATCCTTTTAACTATGATTGCCAATACTTGCAGAAGTCCAAGGGAAACCCAAAACCTAACGTGATTATCAACGATAACTACCCAACTGGCCATTTTTGTGGAGCCACCTCAGGAGTACCTCCCATACTGCCACCCCCGACCGCCCCCATCACAACCAAATCAGGCATAACCCCCCTTCCAAAGTTACCGCAATGTGGCATGAGTAGAAATAAATAACCTCCCACCACACCACCCATTGAAAATCCGCCCATACCCCCTCCCCCCTCCTCCCTTCCCTCAATTCCTCTTTAGATTCCGCCCTCAACACACACCCACAATGGCGCGCCACAAACAAGCAACACCCCTCCGCCGCGAGGTCTCTTCCGAATACACGAGCAGCGCAGACCGCGTCGGCACACCTACCAAGATATCTCGAACACTCGATTCTCCTGCCGCTGCTGCGGCGCCGATGAAAGTGAATGGGCGTGTTAATGGCGCTGTCGTCGCCCCGGCGGTGGCAGTGAAGGTGGAGAAGAAGAAACAGGCTGGGTTGGTGGAATTGGTTATTGGAGTTGCGGGGATTTATGCTTCTTTGTACGTTCCCCCTCACTCACCCCATCTCACAACAGAAGAAGTGGGAAGAGAAGAAGAAGAGGAAGAAGAGAGACTAATGTTATTATCACAGCCTAACCTGGGCACTCCTCCAAGAACGCCTAACAACAACCCCCTACGGGCCCCCCACCGCCCCCGAAGTCTTCAAATTCCCCATCGTCCTAAACACAATCCAATCCCTCTTCGCCGTCCTCACCGGGCTCCTCTACCTCCACCTCTCGCGCCCCGCCGGTCAGCCCACCCCCGCCATCTTCCCCACGCGCGCCATCACTCTCCCCCTCGCCGCCGTGGCCCTGACGGCGTCTCTGGCGAGTCCGTTTGGGTATGCGAGTTTGGCGCATATCGATTATATTACCTTCATCTTGGCTAAATCGTGTAAATTGCTACCGGTGATGTTTCTCCACGTTACGCTGTTTGGGAGAAGGTATCCCTGGTATAAATACCTCGTCGTTTTCACCGTCACAGCCGGCGTCGCGGTATTCACTCTCCACGCCTCGTCTGCAAAGAAACACGCCTCGAAAGCCGGCGCGGAGGAGAAGAATAGGGCATGGGGACTGCTGATGTTGGGTGTCAACCTGCTCCTTGACGGATTGACGAATACGACACAAGATTATATTTTTAAGACTTTCCAGCCCTACTCCGGTCCGCAAATGATGTGCGCAACAAACATCCTCGCCTCCGCCCTCACCATCTCCTACTTATTGATCTCCCCCCTCATCGCCACCACACCCCTAGGGATCTATCTGGGCCTCGACCTCACCAGCGCCGCCACCGGCGGAGAAGTCCTCACCGCGCTCTCCTTCCTCAACCGCAACCCGGCAGCCTGGGTCGACGTACTTGGTTTCGCGGCGTGTGGAGCGGTGGGGCAGTTGTTTATTTTCTACACGCTGAGTGTGTTTGATAGTGTGCTCCTGGTTACGGTCACGGTGACGAGGAAGATGTGTACGATGGTGTTGAGTGTGCTTTGGTTTGGACATCGGTTGAGTGCGGGGCAGTGGGTGGGGGTGGGGTTGGTGTTTGGGGGGGTGGGAGGGGAGGGGTGGATGGCGAGGAGGGAGAAGAGGATGAAGTTTGAGGGGGCAAAGGAGGGGGAGGGGAAGAAGGAGTTGTAGAGGAGGGGTGTTGTGCTGGAGTTTTGAGGAGGGGGCCCGAGGAGAGAGAGAAAAGGGGAGGGGGGGATGAGGGGTGGGAAAAGGAAAAAGGGGTGAAAAGGGATGATTGTATATACCGTGCCATTTCCGCATTATAAGGAGTTTAGCAGACAGAAGGACAGACAGATAGACGGAACAGAGAACGATAGAGCACACATTTCTCTCCTATCAGCGAATACGTAGTGTCTTTTCATTAGCATGCATGGGATCCGAGTCTGTCTGTTTATTTACGCTTGAGGGAGGTCACGGGATTGGCACCTCAGATTACAAAGTTGAACGTTGGCAGTAGTTCCTCCTCGTATCGCGCATGTGCCACCCTCCTCTCTCCATCATTTCTATCATTCCTCGTACAACTAACTACCTTCGTAAAATACAGTAAGACACCCACTCGTATACTAAACACATCGTGACAGTGGAGATCACAAACCACACTCACGCGCGCTCTACAGGGGCGTGTCTCTCCAGCGATACCGCCGTAGAAGCCACCTACCTGCCACCTCCATCGCCGCCGCACGAATCTTGCCCGCCACGCTAACACGATAAACTATACTTCTTCTTCCAGAAGCAAGGCAAGTAAGCAAAGCCCGTCCCGTCCCTTGGAAATGACGTGCGCTGTTCGCGTTGTGTAGTAAAGAACGAAGGAAGGAAGGGAAGCGGGAAAGTGTGAAGCCGAAATGAGATTAGGATCGCCTACCTCCCACGTTGAAATCCTGTGTGTTCTCTGGTGGTGGCGCTGATCATACGGGTTTGGTGGGCGATCGGCGAGGGGGCGGACGCAGGTACGGAACGCCACGCTATGGTGGAGGGAAGATGGATTGGTGTTGGGGGTTTGGGGGGTTTGGGGAGTTTGGCTTGTGATTATGGTCACGGTAGAGTAGGATGATTACTCTGGTGTTGTGATTATGGAGTTCTATAATTATGGAGTCTGGAGTATGGAGAAAGGGACGCGCAAATCGACGACGCGGTAATCCAGGCGTAGTAGTCGCGTGCGTTGCGTTGCGTGTGCTGCGTGGCGTCATCACCTCTATTTTTCTACCTTATACCGTGCTCTTGTCTCTGCTAAAAATATGCTACAGTTTCATCCCCCCCTAGACTGTAATTTTAGATAAAAAATACTGCGCGTTTCAGATTTTTGCGGTGAGGACTGGGAATGGTAATATGTGTAATTTCGGGACATTAATATTCAGCGGCGGTGACGGAGTGAGGCGGTTTTTTTTATTAGGGTAGGTAGGGTAGGATTTCTAGGGTGTTCTTGTTTCGGTGCTTTTTTTACGCTTTGGCGCTTTGGCGGCGGTGGGGATGGCATGGGGGATTGTCTTCGCGTGGTGAGCGTGATGAGGGACCAGAGTTCACGGTTCACGTGGAGGATCAATCACCCTTCCCTTCCCTTACCATGCTCCTACTATGATGATAGCGTACGTAGCAGTAAGGATGCTGAGAAAGTCATAACAAGCATGTGACGAAAAACCATCTGATCGTTTGCAGCGTCCCCCTCCTGAAACATCGCCATGGCAATTTTGAGTAGACACACACGGACATGGAAATTAAGAAGGGGAGGAGATAAGACCCGACTTGGGAATTCCCTGGTTCCGTCTGTCTGTGCTTGTGTGTTTTGTGCCGGTCCGGTTACGGTAGAGTTATATGGGTAGGGTTATATTTTTATACTTTCTTCCGGCGGGTAGTCCCGTGGGGAGAGGCGTTTGTGTTGTGTTGGTTATGCGAGATGGGAGATGTGAGGGAGATGTGGCTTTTGAGATAGGGTGCTGTGATGAGATGTGATTGATGTGATAGAAGTGTGAGGCTGGCTGCAGGTGACGGGCCAAGATACTGTATTGAGGATTTGTTGTGAAGGGGTTTGGCTGGAGAGAGATAGCGTATGGTAAGGGTTTGTTTGTGTAGGCTGTCCAGTGGGTTCGTTCGTAAGTACCTTTCCGCTTGCCGCAGTGCGGGAGTATACATAACCGTTTTCATCCCCCCATCCTCCTCCAGCACCCACTCACTCCTAAATCCCTTCTTCCCCATCCGTCTCCCTCTACCCACTCTCCACTCACTCCTTCGGCCTATCGTCACCCCGTCCTTCACCCTCCACCCACCCACTGTCCCTCCCCCCTTCCCATTCGCCACCCTAACCGCCCATCCCCCATCCCCCCTCCCCTGCATCCATCCATCTTTCCCTTTCCCTTACCCCCACCCCCCTGCGCTCCCGCCCGCTCACCCAGCTCCTAACTGGCCGCCTCCTACGGCTGTCCACATACGCTCCGTCCGCACCCTCCCCTGCTTTTGATGTAGTGGGGGGTTACGATTGGAGGGAGGGGATGGGGGGCTTGGGAGGCTAGGGGGTTAGCGCGGAGGTTGTGACACTGGGCTGTTTATATTTAGAAACCCCAGCTAGGATGACCTGCCGGGGTCTGTTCGTTATTTTGCCTTCGGTGGGTAGGGGTGCACGGATCCATCTTCTGTTTCTGGAGTAGCCCGTGGCCTCTTTGTGAAGGAGGAAGCTGAGGATTAGCAGGATCAGCAGGATTGACAGTGTTAAGTGGCTTCTACTGTACTCACTAAACTTCCTTTCGCTACTGATGTACGGATCTTCCCTCACTACGGCGTTTGAACACACGCTATTTGTCGTTCTCTCTGTACATCTAGCAGTCCTAGTAGGTGTTCGGTGGAGCACAGAAACCCACCATGACGCTGATACTGCGACGGACAGCTGATTGAGGATACCGTAGGGTATGATTGACGGGCCTGTGTGTGTGTGTTTCTAAACGCTGCTTGCTTTCTCTGACGTTTGATCGCTTGCGGATGGTGAGGTGGGCGGGATGTTGTCGGGGGGACGGACTGGAGTTAGGGTAGGGTAGTACTCGAGAGCCTTGAATAGCTGTGCTTAGGGTAAGGGAAGGAGAAGGGAAGGGTATGGGAAGGGTACACTCCGTAGGAAGGGAAAGAGAGGGTCGAAGCGGTGGATCCCTACGGTTTTTGTCTACGGAGAGTGCAGCGCGGTAGGCGACAGTTTTTGTAGGGTTGGAGGATTGAGGGATGAGTACATCTAGGCATCTAGGCATCTCATCTACTGTCTAGTAGGAATGCTGTCATCTCTTCCCTGCTGCCTTTCTCGTACCCTGTGTATGTGTCTGTGTCTATTATGTTATGTACTGTTGCTGTAAATAAATATCCTCGTACACCCTCAGCGTGTGTGAGTACATACATACATATACTGTACTGTGCTATTCTTATCCTTCTGGCCGTTCTCGCCCTTCTCCCCCGTCCTCGTCCTGGTCCCTCCCTTGGTCCCTCTTGGTCCCTGGTTGCTGTTGGCTGTAGTAGACCGGTGGTTGGCTGTAGTCCTTGTAATCCTCCCATCCGCCTTTCTGCCTTCTGGTCATTCTGCGCGCGGCTGCTTGATGTTAGCCATACATATACTTAGAAATCCCATACATAGAAGACATACGTAGAGTACATACTAGCATACATATACCTAAACCGATATACCTTGTAATTACCCTACATACCCTACTGCACCAAGTACCCTGACCCTGTCTGTCTATGTACTCCGTAATGTGTGTATGTGTATGTGCGTGCGTGTGTGCCTTGACGGTCCCCGACGAATCGACGAAGGAGCGCCAAAACCTCGAACGAACGAACGGACCACCCACCACCCACCAACCACTGCCCGCCTCTCCAAACACCACCTCCGCCTCCACCACCACCACAACTCTCTCTCTCTCGCTCTCACACACATACCACCTACAACACACTTCCACACCCACCACCAACCACCCGCCGCCTGCCTTGCCGACCCTCCTACTCGACAAGAAACGCCGAATGTCATTCCTTCTTCCTTCTCTCTAATTCTCTCCTCTAATTCCCTTCATCGCCGTCACCGAGGATATACTACTTCCACCACGACTCTCAACTATACACTACCACTACCACTAAACACACCGACACTCTGCGATCCTCGCTCACCCGCTCCAACAACCCACGGCCCTTTCATCCCTTCAGCAACAGCAATTAGAAGCGTCTCTTCGCGCGCGCATTCACGTCCCTCCTTCAACAACTAGACGCCCTCTCGACGGACGGCGCTTGTTACAAAAACTTGCCTTTCTTGTTTTCGCATCTTGTTCGTCGGTCTTACTTGCGCTGTGCGTAATTCTACCCTCGAACCCAACCTTTTGTCAACTTCAACTTCTCTACGAAGAATTCCAACTCGTGTCAGACCAGACGAGACGGATACTGCTGGGACTTAATTGGACCCCGAATCGTGCTGTTGCTTCGAATCTTATTAATATCGCCCTTCACACAACCGCAATCGGATTGCGCACCCGACACGACTCTACCTACACGACCCTACAACAACATCTTCCATACCTGCTGCTGCGCGACCCAGTACTTGCCATTTTGCACACATCACTCCGCGGCTGCGCGCTGCTGTAATCATACCCGGAGGACCCCTTGCTTCATTTCATCCACGTTTGCTTCGCCTTCCCAAACGCGCCTGCTTCACCCCCAAGCAACAGCCGGGGCGCATCAACACCCGCTCCCGTTTGAGCACCACGCCCGCGCCCGTCGCAGCCACTCTGTTTGCCGAGCATGCCCGTTGCAGCTGGTCCGCAGGCATACCACAGCCAACAACTGCCCTCCTTCATGTCCGTCTACAGCTGCAATGCCCCTAACATGGACAGCACCGTCTTCGTGGATTCCCCGCAGCAGCAATCACAGGTAGCAGACGCTGCCGCATCACCACAATCACCGCGGGAAGACGACAGCGCGACTGCGAGCCCCGCCGCGCTAGAACCGGAATTACAGCATAAGCACCGCGACAGCACGTCGACGCAGGCTTCTGAGTCGACGGATTCTTCGCCTACTACTACTATTTCCACCGCCGACTCGTCGGCCCTCACAGACCCGTCGCCCAGCTCGTCGCCGGAGTCACCAGTCATCATCCTCCCCCTCTCCTCCTTCTCCTCCAAGGGCTTCGGAATCCACTCCCTCGACGACCTAACCATGTCCGACAACCCCATAATAATCCGCGACCCCTTCGACCGCCCCATGACCTCTCCTTCGCCCCGGAAACCACGAAACGCAAAGGGCCTAGCATTGAAGCTCGGCTCGCTCGATCCGCTCGTCCAGGTATCCGCCCCAGCATCACCTATGGCCTTCGTCAAGCCGCCGCTGCCGAAACCGAGGAAGAAGCCGAGCAACCTCAGCTTGCAGACGTCGTCGAATTTCGCGGGGAATACACTGGCCCTACCTTCGCTCTCCCTGGAGCCGCCGCCGACGCCCGCGGGACTGAGGGTGACGACGCTGCATCACGCGGCGTCGACGTCGGATATGGGTATGTTCAGCCCGGATCTGAGGAGTAGCATGGCTGGGCCCCAGGGCGGGATGAGGTTACCTGGCTTTGAGCGCTCGCAGATTTCGGGGCTGTCAAATGCATTCCGCAAACCGACGCCGATTCTAGAATCGAGGGCCACTGGGGGGCAGCAGCACAAGATCGAGGAGATCTCGCCGATCCGGACGCAGCTTGCGACGAGGTCGGGGGGGGATATTGGGGGGGATACTTTTGATTGTGCCGCGAATGAGGATGTCAAGTCGCCGGGTTATCCGGATGGGCCGATTGCGATTTATGAGCCGTATGTCTTCCTCTACCTCGAGCCGAGCGCGGAGGAGGCGGCGGAGTTTGATGTGGTCATGAATGTGGCGTCTGAAGTCAAGAATCCGTTTAAAGCCAAGCAGGCGTTGGAAGAAGCTAAGAGTCAGGTTGCTGCGGAGCCGTTGAAGTCGTTCGACGCAATGGACATCGATCGCGACAGTCCTCCCATGACGGGGGCATCAATGGCCACCTTCACCACCGCCTTTGAAGTCCAACCCCTCGACTCCTCAACCCCAACCGAGACATCCCCGACAACGCCCAAACCATTATCCAAAGAACCGGAATACATCCACATCCCCTGGGAGCACAACACCGACATCTCCAAAGACCTGCTCGCCCTGTGCGAAACCATCGACAACCGCGTCACCCACGGCAAGAAGGTGCTCATCCACTGCCAGCAGGGCGCCAGCCGCTCCGCTTCCCTCATTATCGCGTACGGCATGTATCGCAACCCCTCTCTCACCGTCGACGCGGCGTACAACGCTGCCCAGGCGAAGAGTAAATACGTCAGCCCCAACATCAGCCTCATGTACGCCCTCCAAGACTTCCGCAAAACCCTGCAAGCGCGACAGAACTCCAAGATGGGCAGAAGTCCAAATAAACACCGCATGGCCCTATCCGTCGACGAGATCGACTTCAACGGCGGGGGAAGCAATAAGGAGAGCCCGAGAACGGCGCCACTGCCGTCGGATCCGAGTAGTCGCAGTTCCCCAACCATCGGGACGCCGCCGCACGTGAGGGGGAACTCGACGCCGGATCTGAGGGGCTTGTCGCCGGGGCCGTCGTCGGCGCCGTCGTTTACGTGGCCCGAGGGAGACCCGAAGAGTATGTTACCGGCTGGTCCGTTATCTGATTCGGGGGCGAGACCAAGGGTTTTTGGGTTTGGGGATTATAGGGGGGGGAGTCTTGCACCGCCTACGCTTGCGCCTCCGCCGGCAGTGGTGGCGAAGATTGCTCCTCCAGTTGTAGCCGCTCCACCTCAACCAGCGATGGTGGAGGAATCGGTGGTGAAGCAAACACAACAGCACCACTCCACCCCCTCCGACCTCCCGGCGCCCACCTTCCCAACCCGCTACTCCAGCATCCCACACCACCCACAAACTCCCCTCGATACACCACCCAACTCCCAACCCGCCTCCCCGCCAACACTAAAAGGCTTCGCAGCCCACCGCGACGAACACACCGCTAAGCGCAAGGCTGCGCCGTCACTTACCTTCAAGCCCGCCCATCCGCTGCGCGCAGCACCTTCTCTTCCAAACTTTGGCAGGGTAGCGCAGCCAACCTATCCGCCCCCCGCCATCCCATCGCCGACGCTGTGGTCGCCGCGTCTACCGGAGGCGCCGGTGGTGGAGGCGGCGCTTTGGTCGCCGAGGTTACCTGCTTCGAGCTTCCAACTCCCCACCCTGTCTGCTGCTGCTCCGTTGCCGAGTTTCTTCGAACCCCAACAATTACAACCGCAGCCATTCTCCTTCACCGCGCACCAACGACCTAAAACCGCTATCGCGAACAATATCACAGCCGTGCCTCCACCCTTCCACCACACTCTCCCCACCCTCCACACAATCCAAACAGACAACACCACCCCACCACCACCCACCCTCATGTCCCCCACAGTAGGAGACTTCGGCATCCAACCCTTCGCGGAGGTGTATGAGGCGGACCCCGGGATGGAGAGGTTGCAGCGGGAACCGGGGTTTAGGAAGAAGAAGAGTGCGGTTTTTGTTAAGGGGGGGATGGGGGAGAAAGGGTTACCGCCGATACCGGGGATGGTGAATGTGGGGGGGTTTGGGAGTTTGGGGGGGATGTTGGGGGGAGGGAGGGAGGAAAAGGAGAGGGAAGAGGTGATTGTGGATCCGAGGAGTCCGGGGGTGGGGAGCTGGGGGGAGGGGGTGGTGAGGAGTATTGATGATATTCTTTAACCACCTTTCCCTCTCTCCCCTTCTCCCTACCTCCTCCCTCTTTTCCCGCACCTTGAGGTCTGGGGAGATAAGACGGGATATACCGCCCTGACAAAACGGTCACGGCGGTGCAACAACAAAAAGGGGGATGGTGAGAATAGTGCTATCCCCCCAGGTCTTTTGAGGGGGTAGTGGATTTGGATTGGAAATTCCGTCTACTACCACACCCCCCGTTAAAAGAGATTTAAAGGCGAAAATCTTGTTCGGCGTTGCGTGTGTGAACGCAGGCGGCTCAAGGGTGGATCCATTCGTTTTTTTAGCATGAGCGCGGCGTTTTTTCTCTTTTTTTGTTTCATTTGTTATTGGGTGTGTGTGGGAAATAAGGAATGGATAGGGGTATTGGGTATTGGTTATTGGTTATTCGGAAAGAGGAGGGGGGAGGGAAAAGGGGGTTGTATATTTTTAGGAGTGTGTGGAAAGGGAGGTGGGATGGGGGGGAAGGGGGGTAACATATACCATATTTTTCGCTATTTAGGGGGAGCCGTAAATGGCCATGGTGGGGTAGGATAGGAATAGGAATAGGAATAGGAAAAATCATAACACAAGTCCAGACTACTACTCCTTGATCAGAAAGTTGCATGTTGCTTGGTGCATGACGCACACTTACCAAGGAAGAAACGAGAGCAGCTATGCTTGTGGAGGAAAATTCAGAAGGTCCAGGAAGGATGTACCTCCGGACACCACCATATTATACCAGAGGCCAAGAAGTTACCATCAGAGGGAGGCAGTCTTTTGTGCCACAGAGGCGGAGAATCTTCTATAGAGCTATAGAATTTTCTGGTTAAGTATAAGTGAAAGCCGGCATGGCATGAACCGGAGGCAACGTAGCTAACAAAGGCCCGGGATAGGCATGTCAGGGGATTGTTCAATTCCACAGCTACGACGTTGTTGCTAGTACTGAGGACCTTCGAAGAGGCCTAATTTTTAGTCCGTCGCAACAGTTTAAGGATACAGAAGCTGTAGAACAGACTGCAGAACCAAACGAGTGAGCGCAGCAGTCATCGGTGCGAACGCTCTGCTTGAATCACTTGAAGAAAACCGACCTAACCTCCTTAAAAGCACTGGGTTCCGCGGTACGATTTTCAGCTGCCTGATTATTTCACCCCCAGGTCTTTCAATCTTCAAATACACTGACCTATACCAGCTTCTAAAGGTCTTTAGCTATGCCACCAAAGGCCACACTAGTTGATGTCGACATGGCCTAGGATACCGCTCGCAGTCCAACTCCTTAAGGCTCTATGGTAGGAACTTCGCCCTTCATGGCCATCGGCGCTCTCGAAGCATACATTCAGAATAACCCACGCACCTACCCCCATGACCTCAAGTCCTTCTTCTACGTTTGTCTCTTCATCGCCATCTGCCCACGCAAAGAAGACGGCACCAAAACCGCTCGACACAAGCCGGCTCTCGCAGTGGAGGCAGGAAGGATTTGAGGCTATCTTGGAGGAAATTTCGCTGGGGTTTTCGTGTTTGAAAGAGTTAGCAAGGACATTGAGGGAAGTTTTGTTTCCACTGAGGGATGGCAAAATTTGGACGTGGACTGACATGTCTCCAGAAGGGACGGATAATCTTTATGACGATATGATGGGGGCGTTTAAGGATGGACTTGATTGTATTCCTGTTTCCGCATAGCCTCGATACCCAACAACATCTTTGATTGCTGAAACAAAAGCGTCAGGCTCTATCTTTCCCTTTTTGTCGTGGTGGGCGCCGAAAAAAAAATGACATCTCAGTTGTCGCATTATTAATATATTGTTTACAGAGGGAGGGGAGTTGATATATATATATTTCAACATCAGTGAATAAATGAACGTGGAAATCTGACGGAGGAGATAGCTAGGTTTCTAGGGCCAAAAACTCGGTGTTTCTCCAATCTCCAACCGGGTTTCCCAACAGATCGCCCCATAGAGCTTGTTGGTTGTATAGATCCTATCCTAACATACAGAAACTCTAAAATAAGCGCTGCTAAGGGTAGATGATACCAAAGATATGAAAAGCACCGCGGGGAAATACAGCAATTCTGTGGTGTGGTAGGCTGGCGCAAGATCATCTACTCTGACTCCGCTAACAGTTGCCCCGACCCGCCTAGCGCTAGTAGCCGTGCGGGGTTTGGTTTGGCTAGCAGGGTCCGGGCACCGCTTGGGCGGTAGGTGGTAGGTGGGGTAGCAATGAGATGAAAAGCAGCGCGGAATGCACTCGAACTGCGTTACCCTCCACCTTCGCCCAAACCCAAACACACCTCTTTCCAAATCTCCGTTAGGCAAAAGTGAGACGGTCTCCACTAAGAGCAGAACAAAACAACACTCATGGCCCTTCCTAGTAGAGCATGTGACCCTTGCAAGCGTCGGAAAGTCAAATGCGACACAGAGAAGCCCTGTGCCAACTGCCGCATCTCTCGACTCAGCTGCGAATATAGGATTCCGACCAAGAGGCGTGGCCGCAGACCCAATAAGACACTGTATCTACTAATGGATGGTGACGGGAATGACAAGGTGCACTCTTCCCCACGAACTCCACAACACTTCCCTGAGCCTCATAGTCCACTCTTAAGTCCCACATCTACCGTTTGCAGCATTTGTACGCCTAGCCTACTTTCGATTGACATCTCCCACGATGTCAGCAGAATCAACACTAACTTAGTTAGCGTGGTGAACGGCATTATAGCTCCTACGGCCATCTCTGAACTAGTCTATGACTGCATCAACCTGTTCATGCAATACCTGTTCCCAAACATGCCCATTGCTCATGAACCTACCCTACGAGCTGCTGTTTCACTACTCTCCTACGGCAGTCATGCAGACTTCATTAGCCAGTCGACCTTCTTAGACATGAAGCTACAACTTGCATACCTGCGACCGTTCACACTTATCACCGCTCTCTACGCGTTCGTCACGTCTACGATGCTAGAGTCGCTAGTTCCGCTATAAGCTCAATTAGTAGCACCCTTCCTGCAGTTGTCCCTAGCTATGTTGAGACTATACAAGAGCTATGACCTAGGGAACCTAGATTCAACTTCCTTAACCATTCGAATATGGCACTCTACAGCTTTATAGAACATGACGGGTAAGCTCGGTACGACACATCATTATTATAGAGAGGCAGCGCTCCTTAGCCTCAGACTTAATTTGCACAACGAGACGGCTGTCTAGAGCAACTCCGCAGTAGAATTACAATTACTACGACTAAACTTCTAGCAGCTATACTACGTAGATAAGTCTACAGTAGCTTTAGAAACCTAGAACCCCGTCTTAAACGACTTCACCCTTAGTAGCGACTTTAGCCTGCTAGAACATAGCAGCTATAAAGTGTCCCTTCTTACTAAGAACTAGAAGTATTATAAAGGCCCTTTAGAATAACGTCTCTTAATTAGTTTCTACCTTAGGCATTACATTTAGTCGTTAACATCTAACTTAGTCGTTAGTATTAAGTCCTATGCACATTGTAAGAAATGGCCTATAAATAAGGATACTAAATTACTTGAATTAACATAGCTAGCTAATGTATACATAGTTTTTATAGGAATAGTAGATGAAATTCTAGCCTAGCTATAGTATCTTCACGCTCCTAGTAAGCTTACTAACGACAATGTCGCTAAATACTATAGAACTTACTTTTAGACGCAAAGGAGTAACATTATAACGGTTTTTCATTACTTAAAAATTGTCATCTTAGAAAAATATATTAGGTATAACATCCCTTCCATTATAGGGCTAGATAAAAATCAACCGTTATAGGTAATTAGAACGCTAGAAATTGCACGAGACTTTCTATACGAGCTTAAGGTTGTGCCTTTTATATACCTTAAAGTGCTTAGTAAAGCAATAGTAAGTACCTAGTTATTATTCACATCATTTTAGCAAGATCTAAACTATGTAGGTAGAACGCATCTACTACGTTAGGAGTATCCTCCTATAGCTAGCTCATAACGCTATTAACAGAACTATTAAGGTATAAGTAGATTCTATTTTTATATAGATCTTAGAAATACTAACGAAACTAGATTCTAAGGCATCTAATGAGCTTAACGAAGAGAAAGCATAATGCCTACACTTACTAAACCCATCTATTGACGAGCACCTAGTAGGAGCAGTCTCTCCTTAGACAATTAGCTAAAGATTCAAATCACTTTCATTAGACTTACTCTTTAGAACCCCCTATATTAGAATAAGTTAGTAAATGACACTTAGGTAGCAGGGCTAATATTAGGCTTCATAAGATCAGAATCTTCTATAGGTAAAGTAGGTATCTACAGATACTTTAGCAAGTAGGCGAGCCTTAATTCATAAAGCTTTAATAATTACTATAGACGAGATAAATAAGTTAGGTATAACCAAAAGGTAACAACATATGACCTCTATATAATACATAGGGACTGTTGTTGCAAATTCCCTAAACGACAGTCGTAATATATGTTAATCTACTCGCGCACAGTTTTCAAATCCAGCTATATTTCAGGCACCGTTTCCGTCACCCTAGGGACTTAAATAGCCGTTTTAATATCTTTTCTTGCTATGGTCTAAGGCTAGAGTAGAGGCTAAGGGAAGAAAAGAAGGTAATGTCTGACTAGGTTGGATCAAGAGTCCTTATGGTCCCCTACGCGTTGTTCTTTGGCTGATAGTAGGTCTTGCCATCAAGTGTCGTTGTTAGGGTGCCATTGGCCTCCAATAAATTCTTTCGGAGGTTCATTTGAATTTGAAATCCACCAGGGCTAGTTTCCTTAACGCCTTTGACTTTTCCCCGCTGAACAATGTTGGAACGCCAGTCGTTGAGAACGGTCCAAGTATCGAGGTACTCCAGTGATATGTCCTCAAATCCATTTAGAATGTTCTCTCCGTCTTCAGAGAGGTTGTGGAGATCAACCCTGACTCGGTTGAAACGGGTTGAATTGGCGTTGGCATAGATGGCCACGTCAGCGTAGCCACAGTGCTTGCCTTTGTAGGTGTACTTGCCCGGCGAAATGGACTGTCGTACCGGCAGTTCCATGCCAGGAACATAGGGTATTGCCCAAGGAATAACATCGGGACCGATGTCGAACTTGGGCACCGGATACGGCTTGCGACTGGTAAATGTTGCAATCATGATACGCGTAGTGCGTCCGTCGGGCTCGGTTGATACAGGGCACGGAAGTGGATTCTCACCACCACAGGCGGGTGTCTTGACGAGCGTCTCGTAGTACATCAGGCGAGTGCCATCAAGAGAGAACTGCGGGTCCGCCCTGGCGTTCCAGTTAGGATCGTTTATGGATCCGGGACTACCATCACCACCAGCGTTGATCGTCTGGCCAAAGTAGTCACCTCGGTCGCCATACTTATCAATCAGTATCGGCCGGAAGAAGCGGCGCATGCCATTGTTTCGAACCGAAGCGCAGATACCGGATGTAACAAGGTCAGATAGCGGTGGGATCCCCCGCATGCCTGACATGAACATTTGACGATCCGTTCCACGCGTATCCAGGACTGCTGTCCACTCATCATCAGCCGAGATGTCCATTGGATCGACGTACTCTGGGTGCGAAGTCAAGCGGCGGACAGCACCAGTCAACAAGTTCACAGCAAAACCATCGAAGTTGCACGCCTCCATAGGGTAGCCAATATAGGTGAACTCCTTGCCGCTACCGCTAAAACCGCGCAGCTCGCCAATCTCGGGGACTGATTGATTAATCTTTAACTCGTTGCCCTCGGCATAGAGGACCCCATTTCCCGTGGCCGGCTGGAGAATGCTAACGTTAGATAGGTCGTACCGCGGCACCCGCGGTTCCCCTGTCGTAGGCACAGGATTGAACGTGAGCCGACCGTAGAAGCTGTTCTGTCCATTGCCGTCGAAGCTGCTCCAGGACAAGTGGTGGTCGCCTGGGTGGAGGCGTAGTTCACGCATAGCTCCTGTACTGCCCGATCCGTCACCAGTCACCGGCCAGTAGATAGGATAGATGTAAGTGTTGTTGGGCGTGACTAATTCGCTGTCTACCGGGTAGCCACCTGTCTCGACAATGTTGGTTCCCACAAGAAACCTCTTGCCGTCCTTGAAGACTCGAGGGTAATCCAATAAATCTTTATTGCGGCCGAGCTGGCTCGCCGCAGGGACGCCGCAAGTGATGCACTTCCATGGGTCTCCACTGGAAAACGTTGTGTTATCTGTCTTGAGAAGAATGATGTGCTCGCCGCTATATATACTGGCAGGGTCAGGCTGGGCTGGGGCGCCTGTGAAGTTGACAGTGACAACTATGGCCGTACCATCTGGGGTGAAGGTACCTCCCTGGGGAAGTGAATCGTCTCCTGTTAATACAATCCGGAGACAACCAGTGCCATTGGGGTTGATATCCTTAGTACACGCGCCAACCTCATCGCTAACGATTGAAGGTGGTAAGGGCAGCTTGATAATAGATATCGGCTCTGGGACTGGAGGCGGAGGATATGTTTCAACGTTATGAAGTTGGCAGCTAGAAGACGCGCTGGAACTTTTGCTAGCCTCCGATATGCTGGCCAGAAGGCAACCAGCAATGGTCAGCGAAGTGCCGGAGAAGCGCATGGTCTGACAACGGACTCGGAAATGAGGACGTCTTTAAGATGAGATAGTAAAAGTTGCTGGTTGCTCTATCTATCATGCCATAAACCGGGGGTCCTGTCATTGGGGTTTATATATTCCAACTCCTAGTCAAAGCTGTTTGCGGACTAATCTGTTTGCACCTTCTTGGCTTTTTCACGGCACAAGAGGCATTATCGTTGCTCTCTATACTCTCGATTGGTTCGGTTTCTTCAGCATACGAGACCCATCATTTAGTTCACAAGATTGTTCACAAGTGTATGGACTTCACGACATAGAAAATCTGGGGTCCCCAGACCCCAGATTTTCCAGGGGTACTCCAAACTTTGAAATAGCGATGATTCGCTCCCTTGCCTCCTACCATGTCTGCTAAACGCGTATAGGTGCTGAACGCGTATAGGTGCTGGAGACTAGTGTTCCGACGCGTCTAAAAAAAACTCCGTGGAGAAAACATAGGATGGTAAAACTCCGTGGGCCCTTGTCTCCATCCGTTTTAAGGTTAGCCTGCCTTACTAAAGAGAAACGACTAACACATTATAACTGATATTGGGGTTCAATTCAATGGTGAACCTTGTCAACATCTTGAACTCCGCGGAATATTAGTTTTAGTCGACTAATAAGATCTCAACTGTCTATAAGCCCGCTTTTATGCCCTCTAAATAGCAAATCAACTTGCAGGGGGACGGATCATACAGCTGAGATGCTAGTGTATTTCCACCCCTAAACATTTCGAGATGTCACATGCGCCTTGGTTCAGTAAGCATCGGTAAAAGCTAACGCGAGCTAAATGGTCTGCAAAATGGTTTTCGGCATGCGACGAGACTCTCGACCCTTGCGCCTGGACATTGTGCTGCAACCGGCACTGACACTAAGACTAAACTGCAACGAGTTGGACATACCATTAGTATATCGCATGCTGCTGTGATCCAAATGTGTGAAAATGATTTTCGGCCTTCCTAGCGTGGTTCAATATCCATTGTTCTCAACGATCATATTTACGAGCCATGTTATGGGACAATAACCGCCGACATGGAGGCTGCTCAGCGCCGCATGGAATTGATATTGCCTGGTTTGGAGACCCTATTTTCTTAGGAGGAGATTATTCGGCCGCAATGCGGAATCAACTTGGATCACGCCTTCCAGAATTTACGCCCTCAGAAAGAGAATACCTTCGTCAGTCTACGTCTATCGATGTATTTTATAGGGTGAATCATTGTTCCACAAAATACACTCGTGGGCTAGCAGGCCCGTCAGCAGATGATGATTGGACACAAAACATTGAAGAATACCCTATTAATAGTCAGAGTAGGGAGACTGGGCCGCCGTTGGGTTTGGACTGGCTACGAGTAGCTCTAGAGGGTCTTCGGAAGCTCCTGGACTGGGTATCGAATCGCTATCACTTACCGATTATGATAACGGAGAACGGATGTCTATGCCCTAGTGAGACAGATCTTGATACTGCAGTGCATGATACCTTTCGCCAAAGTTACTTCGGACTATGTCTAGATGCCACTTAGTTTTAATTATATCCCAGAGTCTTTAAATATACTAGCAATAGGAGGTTTAAGGTTTAGTTTTTTAGAGGATGAATGGGGCCATAACGCTACTGTTTGCCAAATGAAACACAATAGCAGGGTTGAGACGAGTATAACTTTGCATGAAATAATTTAACTGATCTGAAATATAAATATAAATACCTTCTAACGCGCCCTCATCACAAGACGTATTGTATTGCAACATTAGCTCAGATGGCTCGGCTACTTAATGGCCCACTGTACAAGGGCACTCCTCGAGTCCTATATTTGTAGAGGCTTCTTACTGCGATCTAGGTCACAATTCGAATATTGTTTTTTAGAGAAATGAAGAGTCGGGGAAGTATAAGTGATAGGTCAATGGGACCGCCGTAGTAGAACACTTGCGTGGATATAAAGGACTATATAGTATTAAGTGGCCTTTCTTCGTACCTTTCTTCGATTTTCTAACATTGTAACGCCGATAACCACGAATTCGATCGGACACTAGAAACCATCAACACGTAAGATAAGCGGTCCAAGTGACCTTTCAATTTTGATAGTACAGCTAAGTATATCTATTACGGCCCAACCGTGAGCTGTGCCCGCTCATGAGCGCGTTTAACTCACGATCGGGCGGAACATATTCTTTCATTGTCTGCAACTAGGGCTTTACGACAATAATCATCGTCCTAATGATTTGCTTGGACCATTTGCTGGACACTCGTGACATATTTCTGCATTCCCCAGGCCGGCACATGCTTCTCGTACATCTCGTCAATTTCCGCAGCATTGCGTTGGGAGCAGTCAGGAAGGTAGAATACGAGTCCAGCAAACGCAAACAAACCGGTGCCGAAGAAGAGCCACGCGGACTTGTAGCCCTAGTTGGCGCCATTGACATCGACTATGAACTATTAGATTCTTTCCTCTGCGAAGCATACCATCGTCGTTGAAAGAACTTACGCATAAGCGGGACTGTAGTATTGAAAATGAGACCGATAACAACAGACATGGCCATTGCAACACCAGCCGTTCTGGCACGAAGCCTCTGGGAAGCAACTTCACCAATGAACGCACCTCCCAGACTCCCGGCTGTAGTCAATATTAGTCATTTGCGCTACATGCTATGGCTTATTGGAGAACTTACTAATGCTGTTGAAGAACGACCAGACACATGCAACAAAAATGAGGAAGTTCATTAAAGGCTGCATTTGATGAACGAGTCCAAGGATCCCGACGATGAACAATGTGATCATGCAAAAAGCAAGAGCGACCAAGGTCAGCCGTCGGCGGCCGATAATGTCAGAACCTAGTACTAGACAAATAGCAGCAAGCAGTTGAATACAGCCTTCGACCCAGACAAGATAGTTAGCAACGTAGTTCTCATAGAAAACAAAGGCACTCTGAGGACAACTTACAAAGAATGGTTGTAATGAGGAAAGCATTTTTGAAACCACTCTGCTTAAAGAAAAGGCTGGCATAGGTGTTAAGAAACGACAATCCAGAGAGCTGTTGGGCAAACGAGGGCATGGCGGCGCCAAAAGTGCGGCGAAGATTTGTTCCCTTGAAGCATTCGACATAAGAGTATAGTATTCGCTTCTAGCTTATTCTTGCGCCTCCTATTTCTTCATCGATCGCGCGCTCATGCAGGATGGTATTCTTGATAATAGCATACTCGGCGTCGACATCATAGCCCTCTACATTGCCATTCACGCGACGAAGGGTCGCTTTGCCTTTCTCGTCTTGGCCTCTGGCAGCAAAGTATGCTGTAGAAGTATCAGTAACGAAGAGAAATGGCAATGGGCATCAAGCTGACTCACCAGCAGTCTCGGGAAGATAGATAAAGATGGGAAGCATGATACCCAAGAGCGCCCACTGTGTCAAAATCGGCAGTTTGTAGTCCATGGGGTTGTTCTTCTGAACCAGCACGAGAACTAGGTTTGCGAGGAATTTCCCAATCGTATTCCAGAAACCGTATGTGACAGTCATAGCGCCTCTAATGTTGGCTGGTGCCCATTCCATGATATAAACAGGGAGTGTTGCTTGAATGGCGCCGACACCAGCACCCGCAAGAATCTTGGCGCCAGTCCAATCGCTCCAGTCGCGAACGAGGGTTTCAATGACGAGAGACTGTATGCACATAGTATTCCAGTTAGACATTGTTTTTTTCCCTTCACGGTTGACAGTAGAGGTGGTCACTTACGCCAGCCAGTATGACCCATAACACGTACAAGGTCATCTTTCGGCCGATCCTGTCCGAGATGGGGTTTAGGAGGAGCTGGCCAAGCAGTTGACCGAGAGATTGCATAGCTCCCCACAGGGAAGTATACTGGGCCTTCAGCGCATATACGCCTTCACTGTTTGGAAATCCGAGTTTTTGAGTGAATCCCTGATTGGCGATGATGCCACCTGCAAACCCATTGTTAGCACATCTAAGAATGAGAAGGCGTATAAGTGAACTTGAGATGACCATTTAAGTTGATTTGGTATCCATCTGCTGCTGCTGCAATACACATGAGGTTGCAGATGAGTACGGCCTGCTAAAGTCAGCCATTATAATGTTGCAGCAAGCCAAGGGGATTTAGGGTGTCGATGATCTCCTCTACCTTTCGAAATTTCCAAGCCGTCTGCCATTGACTAAGTTTATCCTGCTCTGACTTCAGGACCAAAGTAGGCTTTTCGTTGGACATTTCGAGTGAGTTGTGGTCGTCCTCGATATGCTGGACCTCGTCTGTAACTGTGTGCTCTGTCTTGTTGTCCATTGGTGCATTCATCCTGTCTGCCTTGTAGATCAGTGGTTGTGCGAGAATGGGATTCTCATAACCCTTTTATTCCTTTTGGCGAGGGTCTATCGCAGGTAGATCGACCGAGTTGGAAGTGTCACCATTGACTTCTCCACGCGGGGTCCCGCTGATTGAATCCAGAACCTTTTGCAAGGAAATCTCTCAAAATACGATGATCTGGAGCTTGTGGTTTGCGTCAGCGTTTTGGCGTTTTGGGCACTCAGCTATTTTGGAAAAAGGATGTCACATGACAAGACAAAAGGATTTAATCATATTGTTGCACCGAACTTAAAGGGTTGGTTGGGAATATAAGAACATGTACGTACCCCATACTCGGACCGGGTCAGTCAACCACTTTTATGGAATCTAAATTGGACTAGCAAGTCATCAATAATATTACTACTATAATCTCCCAAGACTCCGCGTCCTGCTGATTAATTACCAAGGCTATTTCTATAAATGAACATTTTGCCAGTCCTCTGCCGCGGAAAGCCAACAGTTAGGTAGCAGCATAAAATCCTCTAAATGATCTGTTCCATTCGCATCAAACGCTGCGTTCCAGTCGAACGAGGGTATAAAAGTATTAAGTTGGTCTGTCAACGGCAGATGCACGGTTTCAGTAGCTGCGGTACACGAAACGGTCGGAAGCTCATCGTTGACATCGATTCCCTGCCGACTCACTCTATTCTGCGTGTCGCCTGTGCTGATGCTGGAGCTCGACAGAAGAAACTCAAAGATCCGCATGGCCCAATTCCATGGATCCCAGGATTCACGGGCCTCATTCAGCACAATCTGGCAATTGTCAAGAGACGCTTGCCCTACTTCTGCGACGGCCGGATCGGGTTGCCGTGTTTGTCTGTAAAGAATAATCCCTGCAAGGAAGAACGCGGGGAAAAGTTCGTGCGGTAGTGCAAATATGACGGACTTGGTCATGATTGTGACTGCAGTTGATGCTATAGCAGATGCCGCGGATTCTGCAACTAGAGAAGACTGAATCTTGTCGAGTGCTGTTTGAGAGGTAGAATACACCGGTTGCTTGGGTTCCGCCATATGTAGGAGAATGAGGTGATAGTTATACAGGATCTTGAGAATGACGGCGAATGTGGGGAGTGGTCCGTTATGTTGAGACCAATTTACTGCTGGTTGGAGTTCTGATTGCCAATTCTTTAATTGACTTTGTAGATCATCCAACGTCGTTAGGCCACGTACTGGACCTATACGGTAATAGACAACATTTCGTAAGAGGAGAGAGAGTTTGGCCGTTTGAATTTGATAGTAGATTGAATGCTTGCAGCTACAATCAGAGTCTTGGTGGGAGCAGGCTGTGTCATCGTCGAAGTCAGCGCATGACAATGGTTCTGTGTCACACAGCGACATGTTAAGTCGGAAGGATCGGCCAAGCAGCGTACACAAATATGCGTCTCGAACTGAAAGAGTCCACCACAAGCGTCGTAGTAAACCCTTGTCATTGGAGTGTGCGTTTGCAGACACAGCAGACCTGTGCATACCGAGAGACACCGCGATTGTCACTCCAAACCCAATCCAGCTACACGGGTTCCAATAGTGCTTTAACTGAGGCCCAATGAAGCTGAGCATAATGGCTGCTTGGAGCAAAATGATTTTGTCTTTCTCATAGCCCACGGTAAACAGAACCTTTGCCCTTTCATAGTACAAAGACCGCACTTCGGCTCTTGATTTGAACCCTAATTGGTGTATCGAGGAGGAATCACAAAAGGTTGCGCCGATAAAGTGAACTGCATGAAGCAATAGCCATGGGAGCTTTCGTTCGCGGTACGCTGTTTGGAACTCGGACTTTTTTACTATAGCGTAAAGTGGGTGGAATCTTTCAAGATATGAGCTCAGAAAGGTATCCGCTGTGTCGTTTTTGGGATATTCGAATGCGCCCTTTGCCTTCAGATACGTGATATCGTTTATATCCAAGTGGGGTGGATGGACATCTTGCATAATCACAGTCATGGATGCACTCTCGCCGATATGGTCGTGCACATCATACAGCCTTTGGTTCTTTCCACGTTGAAACTCCTCGAGTGCGAATGTCAATGGTGACGGTTCGCCAGGGAGTACTATTCCGTGCCTTTCCAGCGTGCTTTCGTTCTGTTGTTTCAGGAATTCTTCGAACATCTCTGTCAATGAGCTAGCCTTCGAATTTGTGAGTATCCTCGGTGCGCGGCTAGAGGCTTCCTCTGCGCCGGGGCTCTCTGAAGGCGTAGAGTCGTTCACCTGAATCGAATTTGGAGATACATGGGATGAGAAACCAGAAAAGTTCTCTGGTTGGGGATCGCCACGCAAACGGTTACGTGCCCTTATGGGTGTGTCCCTGGTACTAGTTATAGTTCCAAAATTCGCTTGGGGCATGTCCTGAGGGTCGGTTGGTGGGGTAGATCTACCCACTGCTGATGGGTGGTCAAAGGATTGATGACGGTTTTGCGCATTCTTTCTATCATAGATTCCACGCTTGGAAACAATCAACGTGCAGTCATTGACATGATCCATTTGGCAGCGACTGCAAGGCACACCGATCTGCGCCGCATCGCATTTAACCTTGCGCTGATTGCATCTGCTGCAGGCTTTAGACGCTCTGAGACGAGCTCTGTTGGTTCTATCCTGCATATTGCCCCGATCAGTACTTACGAAGTCGTCCGTACTTGTTTTACCACAAGGTCTTGTAGTCCCGGTAGATCAACGAGGAGTTAGACTTTTGCGTTGTTGTTCCTTTCCACTAGCCGGGTATCCCTTCATTAGCAACCTGCTCCCAATGAAATACGGTCAATCACAGGGCGTCAAGATATTGTTCATCGTAATACCTTTGTGAAATGCTAACTTGGGCGTGTGGTAAGTGGAATCTCATGTGGAACGTCGTTGTTGGGAAGTGCTTGCAGCGGGGTAGGTGTCACGTGCAGGACGTAAAGGATTAATCATACGTTCAAGATAGGGCCATACCTGCTTTTGAGCTATAAAGTGGGAAGGCTAACCTCGGGAGGAGGGTCAGCGTTCAGTTTGAATAGAATGCGAAGAGTCTTACTGAACAACCTCGTGACTGTTACTGCCCTGTTAATGCCAAGGCCGGCTTTGCAGTACGTACTGTAGGCATTTTTTTGTTGAAATATTGCCTCGGGCCAAAATCCTTGGCTCGTATATAGTATAGCAACCCAAATCTGGGCGGATTGGTTACAATGTATTGCAACTGTTCTTTACGCACGCCTCCACCCTTCTTCACCAAGACATTTTGCCACTAACTCACAAAACCCATTTCGCAAGAGAGTTTTGTGCACGCTACTCAATCTAGTGGAGATAGGCTAGCAAATTCAAATGATAAAGTCTATATTAATTGTTTAATCATGCACGCTTGGTTCGTAGGGATGTAACTTACAGAAGCTAGCTTAGGATATTGAATAAAGAGCAGAACAGTTTTAAGGCGGGTTAGTGGCGACCTATCGAATATTCCTCCATCCCTCTGGTATAATTATCTATAATGTCTTCGACGAGGTCTATATACTTTTAACTATTTCTTCTAGTGGGTAACATGTCAATAATAGTCGCAATCTCAGAAACCTACCATCGGGCATTTGACTTTCGAATAGCGTGTGAATAACAACCACTTCTGAGCCCATTTTGAGAAAAACTGCGGTGTTATATTTCTCGAAACTTATAGTTATTGATGGCTACAGATCAGATTTTGAAAGGAATGGCACCAGATAGCCATATGGGCCACTTAGCTCGCGACATCATATAGCCGATGCGGGGGCTCACCTCCGTTTGCCAGGTCGTTGCCCGCGGCTACTTCAATTTTGGAGTAGCCGGGCCAGCTCGCGTGGTTGCTTCCATCAGGACATCACAACCAAACCAAAGTCTATCGGCATCATAGCCTCAGGCTACGTGATCGATCGGAAAATGACCGAAGGCAGCCCAATCGGTCTAACAATTGTTATTCTAGCTCTCTCCATGGGGATGCGGGGAAACATAACTTACTTAAACCTCGACCTTAGCTGAATTTAATACAATTAACTGCACTGAGCTGAACGTCCTTTTTACCAGTGAACACGCCACTCGCTTGTAGCAAGACTTTTAACAGGCACAATTTAAGATCAGTCGGAAATCAGAGGATGGAGAAAGATTTCGATGCAATTGTTGTTGGTGCAGGCTTCGGAGGGATTTATATGAGCAAGAAATTAATCGACCAAGGCCTATCAGTCAAAGTGATAGAGGCAGCCTCCGATGTTGGAGGAACTTGGTATTGGAACCGGTACCCTGGGGCTATGAGCGAGTACGATGAACCATTTCCTCCACAGTTTCCCCGTCGCTGACGAACAATAGCACCGGCTCCCACCTGTATCGCTATTCGTGGGATTTGGATGACCTCCGCCAATACCCATGGGAGCGTACCTATGTGCGTCAGGCGGAAGTATTGGCGTATCTACAGCACGTTGTTACGCGCCATCGACTTCGACAGTACATGGAGTTTGACACGGAAGTCATATCAGCTGACTGGGATGACAGCTCCGACCTGTGGGTGATTCAAACCAGTACAGGTCAAAAGCTAGCAGCCAAATACCTCGTCACTGCAGTCGGCCTTCTTTCTAGACAAAACTTCCCGAACTACCCTGGCATCGGCCAATTTAAAGGCGAGCTCTACCATACTGGATCGTGGCCCAAAACGCATGATTTCAAAGGAAAGCGAGTTGGAGTTATTGGGAGTGGCTCAACTGGCGTGCAGGTCATCACTGCATTGGCGGATGAAGTCAAGCACTTACTGTGCTTCCAAAGAACGCCTCAATACGTTGTGCCATCCGGAGACGTTGTCGCGACGCCGGAATATCGCAAAGAGATCAACGACTCGTACGAAGATATCTGGAAGCAAGCCAAGAACAGCCAATTCGCTTTTGGTTTCGAGGAGAGTAAAAACCCTACGATGAGTGTCAGCAGCGAAGAACGTGAGAAGATTTTTGAGGAGGCATGGCAGCAAGGCAATGGTTTCCGATTTATGTTTGGCACGTTCTGTGACATTTCATACGACGAAGAAGCGAATAAGGAAGCTGCAGACTTTATTAGAAGGAAAATACGTGCCACAGTCAGAGATCCGGTAAAGGCGAGCAAATTAATACCTACCGACTACTATGCAAGACGACCCCTATGCGACACAGGCTACTATCAGAAATTTAACCGGGACAATGTCGACATCGTGGACATTAAAGAAGTGCCTATAACTCATTTCACAGAGAAAGGGATTGTAACCAGTGATGGCACTGAGCATGAACTGGATGTGGTAATATGCGCAACAGGGTTTGAAGCCGTTGATGGCAACTACACCCGCATTCCAATCAGGGGTCGCAAAGGGGTGACACTCAAGGAGCGGTGGGCAGGAGGTCCAAGCTCATATCTAGGTGTTTCGGTTCCCGACTACCCCAATCTCTTCATGATATTAGGTCCGAACGGACCGTTCACCAATCTACCACCGACCATTGAAACACAGGTGGAATTTATCTCTGATCTGATTTCACATGCGAATAATCAAGCTCCAGCTCTCATTAACGGAACCAAAAGACCCGTGGTGGAGGCAACAGTTGAAGCGGAAGAGAAATGGACTGACCTTTGCGACAAAATGAGTGCAAATAGCCTCTTTCGGAAGGGTGATTCATGGATCTTTGGTGCCAATGTACCAGGTAAAAAACACTCGGTTCTTTTCTACTTTGGAGGTTTAGGAAACTACCGCATGGTTCTTGATGATGTGATCAGAGCAGGATACAAGGGCTTTTTGGGTTACTAGACTGCCATATGATTTCTTACAGCGCTCGAAGATTGCTGATTGCCCTACCCTGAATTCTTCTGTGTAACAAGCGTATTTGTTAACATTTCTCTAAATGAACAATTCAATCAGTATTCTCTCCGAAAACATTTTATTTATGCTCAAATGCGCCTTGTAAGTCGTTGATTTCTCCAGGAGCGTCAATTAGACTTGGATGGTTTGCAGAGAGGTTTGAACATTAAAAACGATACGACTAGAACCATTGTACGTTCGCAACCACCCATAGCTGCAAGCAGATAGTACACAAGCGCATCGAAACCTATTGATGTACCAATCAATTGATTCTTATATTAATCTGGAGGAGGTATTGAATTTGCTCTAATTAGTCTGCCTAGCGCATAGTTTGGCTATCAATAAGATAAATTGTAGGATTTATAATCTCTCAGGTGTCGGACGATTTAATTTATGGGCGCAAAATTAATGGCATGTTGCGAACGCCTATAACCCACATCACTAACTTAAAGTTAAACTCTTCACTGCATTTCGTATAGCCTTGCAGGCTTCTATGATAGAGAAGACCTATAATGTACGCTAAGCTATAATAATGGTTCCTTTCCCGGCTACAACAGCGAAATCTTCTTAAATCCGGCCCCTCTCCAAAAACTTGTTTGGAATCTCGACGTGTTTACTTCTAAGGTATTCGGCTAAATTCTTCCCTAGTACATCATATGTTGAGCTTGAAGATACGCCACGATCCAGATGGTCCTTCAGGAGAAAATGTACCGCTGGAAAAGACATACTTTAGCAAATTTTGCATGTATGAATTGGAGAATAACTTGGCCTTACCTTGAATATGTGGCAACTCAAATCGATCGATGGGTTTACCCTCATAATCATTTTCAAGGAGATTTTTGATTTTTTCTAATGTTAAGATTGATCGAAGCCAGTCCCATTCGTCAGTATTTCGGACGAAGAACCCTACATTAGCATCGGAACCTTTGTCGCCGGAACGTGAATGAACAACATATCCGAGAGGAGCAAGAGTTGTAGGGCCCCAGCTTCCAAATGGCAGAGGATTCTCGGTTTCGTAGCTGGGCTGCTGATAGAGGAAGTCTTCAGTGTCTGTCGGCGGCGGGATTGCAACGGATTTATTGGCGAATGGCATATGGGCCACATGTCTGATGGCGCTTTGCGGGAGTAATGCAACCCAGTACTCATAATATGGCTTTGGTAATGCTTGTCGGTTATCAACAGCGAAAGTCGCGCCTGGATAACTTTCCATGATCACATCGGTACATGGACGTAAAAAGTTCTCTATAGAGAGCGCGGATTCGTCTTTTGATTGTGCAAAGATGCGGAAGTCAACAGTCGCTGAATCTTGACTGGAAGGGTTGGAAGGGCAGCGTCCATTGACTCGGAATTTGAGGGTGTGATAGCTAGATTCGTTCAGGTGATGGCGAATCTGCCGTTCTAGGAGTGCCGCCTTTTCTTCAATGTCAAGGCCGCAGCCGAAGTAATGTACTTCAGCCTGGAAGCCACCTTTGGCAGTGATTCCAACTTTGGTGGTTGGTGGGGCTTTCTTAAAACCAACGTTGGTAACACGGCTATAATTATCACCTGTATCAGTACTATACATCCTTGGAAGCATATTTTAGAGACCTACACCCTGTTTTCACCCGCATGCTCGATCTTGATATTGCTCAGCTCGGCAACAACATCAGAGTTGTAGTAGAACGGGCCTTGGATCTCATAGAGTAGTTGCGCTTTGCAGGTGTCGACGCTTACGATGCCATCGCCTTTCAACTGTTTTGTAACGATGAATGTGCCATCGGCGTCAATTTCAACTACCGGGAATGAAAGGTTGAGAGATTTCCCTGGAAGACTTTTAAATCCCGTGAAGTTGCCTCCTGTAACGTAAGTACTACATTCAATGAAATGACCTGCAACGAAAGCGTGTGCAAGCTGGCTCAGATCTTCCCTGCCCCACTGATAAGTGTAAGCAGCACAAGCAATGGTGGGACAAGCATCTGCAACTCGACCACAAAGCACGATATCAGCTCCCTCTTTGAAAGCCTCGACAATACCCCATGAGCCAAGATAGCACTGTGCATAGATAGGCTCAAAGGCCCAGTCTGAAATGCCTTTGCCTATTCATATAGTTTAGTCTAGCGTTCGATATCCAAAAACTTAGCTTACATACCTGTCGTCAAGCTTTGAAAGGAATCGCCAGATTCTAAGCCCTGTTGTACGAGGTCGGATACCTCATCTCCCTCAACCCAGGCAATTTTGAGTTTAAGGCCTTTCTCTTGAACAATCTTATATAGAGTATCATAGAGTTTCTTTGTATCACTGGCGCCAGCATTAACAGCCACTTTAATTCCCCTTCTCTCTAGATCCGGAAGTGCTGGCGTTATGGACTCCAAGAAGCACTCTTCGAATTCAGCGGATGATGCCGCTCCGCTGACTTTTGCGGCCCCTCTTGTTGTCATATTATATTCAGACATCCAATCGCCGACAATGAATGACACAACTTCTTCTTTTGCAAGAGCAGCAAAGCCATGCCTGCGGTCCGTCACAGAGCCCGAGGCAGATGCAATTCGCAGTATCTTACTAGGAGCGGATGCCATGTTTTCGTCTTTGAAACGTCCCTCTTCTTTTGAGCAAGGCAAAATAGGAAAACTACAATACCAGTTACGGCAAGAGAATTCAGAAATGATGGCTCGGAGGTGTGCAGACAATGCTATTTTTATATCTGCCAAACCTATCAGAATTAGCTAGGAATTTCGGCCAAAGTGGTAAAGCCGTCGGCAGTGAATCCACTATTCTACTCTTCCAATACCCCGCTCTTCCACTCTTCCATGAATTATGGCTATTCGTTGGAGGTTGTGGGCTCCAGGGAATTCGTCACCCGGATAGAACTTGGATAGAATTTAGATGATAACGTACGTCGGTCCTTCCGATTATCGTGTGATGTGCCCTAGGTTTGATGTCCCGCGGGATTTGGTCCGAATGGTGGGTCCTTGACTTCAACCCCACATTCTCCAAGTGAGGGGAAACGGATCTCCAACTTCTTCGTTGTCCCGGCTTGGCTCCTAGCTCACACACCTCGGACAGCCGACTGGCAAATCAGCAACTTCGGAGTTTATGCTACTTGGCATATTACGCTCTAAGGATCATCAAGTTTAATCCCATATACAGTTGGGTATTTCCTCACACAATCAGACAGGAGTTGCTCTCACAGTGCATTATACAGCCGCATCCCCGTCGCGGCCACTAAGCTACCAAAGATCTATCGCATTCCGCAATTTTATTATTTGGAGTCGTCTGCACTGTCGGATTGGAACAATGCCTCCCGAATCTGAACACCGACATCGAACCTCAGCCAATATGCAGCCCCACAGTCAACATGTAAGCCGGGCAAGCCACATATAGCCGAGCAAGGAGCATTAGGGGTTAAGGACGGCTATATAGAAAGAACATCGAGGTTGCCCCACACCCTACCAACCCCACAACGCCTGCATCAAGGGACGAGTTCCCAGCAACATGTGAATCAATCACTCTCACACATACATTGTAAAGATTCGGGAAGTTTAGTGATCTATTATTGATTCCCTCTCCGAGTGTGCAAAATCTGTTTGCTTGCTTCGTCGTTAATATTCACGCCTCCACTCTGTCGTCTCAATTTCTACCATGGCATCCCAAACCGACCTTGCCGCCTTACTAGTGCATGCGTCTGTTCCGGCATTTAAGTGCCCAGTTGGAACGAAAATGCACATTTTGGACCTTGGAACGTTGCAAGCTGACGAGTCATGGTGTGTTTATGAGAGTTAACAAGTCAGGACAATTTACTGAAACAGAAAACCAAGGTTGCTGCGAGGCGCTAATGCTGCCACACTAACTAATAAGAACCCGCAGAACAAATGTCGCGATTTAATCCTTCTCTCAGCGCTTATTGAGTACCCTGGTGTAGGACTCATTCTCTTCGAAACCGGGTGTGCAGAGGATATCGATGTGGTTCGTGAGAAGCTATATTCTGCGGTTCAACTCGCTTCCCATAACTTATTGCTAACACTGGGAGATAGGAATGGGGTCCTCCGTTGACTGATGTGTTTCCTCGCACAGAGTATTCAGAAAAACAGAAACTACCAGCCGCCATTAAAGCTACGGGAAACGATATCAAGGATGTAAAGGCAATCATTATGGGTCATCTCCACCTAGACCATGCTGGTGGTCTAGAACACTTTGTGGGCACTGATGTTCCCATTTACGTCCACGAAGAAGAGTTCAAGCATGCTTGCTGGGCTGTCGCCACTGGCGCTGATTTAGGTGTATACCTTGGACATTATATGCTCCTAGAGAAGTTAAACTGGAGCACCTTCACTGAATCGCAACTTGATCTCTTCCAAGGAATCACACTGCACCATGCTCCAGGGCATACCCCGGGGTTGTGCATTATGCAAGTCAACCTGGAACAGGATGGTACGTTTATCTGGACCACCGACCAGTTCCACATTGTAGAGAACTACGAACTAGGACATCCTCATGGAGGACTAGCTAGGGACCACAACGCATGGTATCGGAGCCTCAACATGATACGCAGGTTGCAGAGGTTGTACAACGCCAAGTTGATTTTTGGGCACGACAAGGTTGTCGCAATGAAGTACATCAAGGAAAAGGAATTCTACATATAGCAGTGTCGAGTAACGCCGCTCAATGGGCCCAGTCCCAGAATGTCTGCCTAAAAAAAAATATACAATAGGAACCACTTAAACCCAAAGACTCACCTGAAGCCTAAATGACCTCTACAAACCCCTTTACGTATAGATTTAGAGTGTTTATGTAGTGCTTCATAGAATTCCTAGTACGATTATTTTGCAACGTTTTCTGGACTTATCGATCTTATGTAACGTACATGTATAGCGAACCGGCCAAAATATCACGACCACCTCACAAGGATTGAGATAAATCTACCACAACACTAGAAATTAATTGAAACTACTCAGAGTACTCTTTCTTAGACGTGTCTACTATAATCTAACAAGTGCGCGCATTATGTCCTGTCTTACTACACTTTCTATAGCGTCGTGCACGCGTTTCTTCCCTTAGCTTCCAACTACTACTCACCCTAATTTCCTACTCTACCTACTGTATAACATCCCTCTCGTCCTATAGCTCCTGC
This sequence comes from Pseudogymnoascus verrucosus, assembly GCF_001662655.1. Taxonomy (NCBI): domain Eukaryota; kingdom Fungi; phylum Ascomycota; class Leotiomycetes; order Thelebolales; family Thelebolaceae; genus Pseudogymnoascus; species Pseudogymnoascus verrucosus. The sequence continues at coordinate 592,904 of NW_017263653.1, forward strand.
GCTCCTTCTTAACTAATTATTTCTCCTTGCTATAGCTGTGTTTTTTTAGCTCTCCTACGCTTGCTTAGCACTTTATTTGCCTATTATAGGTATTAGTTCTCTGCTTTTAGTAACGTACATGTATAGCAAGCAGCGCATCTAAGCGAGCGGCGCACTTTATTATACTCTACCTATGCAATAGTACATAATTATATACCTATAACGTATTTCACAAGCGAGTGGCCCACACAAGCGAGTGGCCCACGAAAACACCAAAACGCGTCAACTTAACAGAAGTCAATATGACACAACCAACACAAACCCAATCCTCTAATCAGGAGGGTAGAATACTATTGGCTATTAGTGCAATTAAACAAGGCCAGTTTCGTAGTGTTCGAGTAGCTGCAGCATCGTACGATATACCTCGAACGACACTACGTCGACGAATTGAAGGAATGACTTCTAGACGCGACTCTACCCCTAGTTCGCAGAATTTGACTCCGTACGAAGAGTCAGCTCTCGTTCAATATATCCTCGACCTAGATTCACGTGGATTTCCGCCCCGGCCGCAAGCTGTACAAGAAATGGCTGACCTTCTACTCTCCGAACGAGGTGAGAGCCCTGTTGGGAAGAACTGGACTAGCAACTTCATTAAGCGTCGTACGGAAATCAAAGCAAAGTTTAGTCGGAAGTACGATTATAAACGAGCAAAATGTGAAGATCCAAAGATAATTGAAGGGTGGTTCTCCCTCGTACGAAACACAGTTGCAAAATACGGAATCTTAGAGCAGGATATCTATAACTTTGATGAAGCAGGTTTCGCAATGGGAGTTATTGCTACTGCAAAGGTAGTCACAAGCTTAGAAGCAAAGAGCCGTCCGAAGACTATACAGCCAGGGAATAGAGAGTGGGTGTCAATTATCCAAGGTGTCAATTCGTACGGATGGGCACTCCCGCCGTTCATTATTTTTAAGGCGCAGAATCACCTCTCTACTTGGTACGAGGACTCAGAATTACCAGACGATTGGGTGATTACACTAAGTGAGAATGGGTGGACTTCAAATTCAATTGGGTACGAGTGGATTCAACACTTCGATCGATATACAAGCACTCGTACGATCGGAACCTATCGCCTTCTTATTCTCGACGGACATGAGAGCCACCTCTCAGCTCAATTTCAGCACTACTGCACAGAACAGAAGATAATCACCCTCTGTATGCTACCACACTCCTCACACATTCTTCAGCCGCTTGACGTGAGCTGCTTTGCTCCACTAAAGCTTTCGTACGGACGTCAGATTGAAACCTTCGTACGGAACAGGCTCAACCATATTACGAAGCTTGAGTTTCTCTCTGCATTTAAAGAAGCATTCAAAGCTACATTTACAGAACAGAACATTAAGAGCGGATTCCGAGCTACAGGGCTAGTTCCGTACGAGCCACAGAGTGTTCTCTCTTACTTAAATCTACGCTTAAGGACTCCAACCCCTCCGATAGTTAGGAGTGACAATTGGACTTCAAAGACTCCCCAAACTATAAGGGAGCTTAACTTTCAAACAGAGCACATTAAGAACCGCATCGTACGACATCAGAACAGCTCTCCTAGCTCAATTAATGATGCTATTAGCTGCCTTGTTAAAGGGGCAGAAATAATGATGCATTCTGCTGTTCTACTAAAGGCAGAAGTTAAGGCTCTACAAGTAGCAAATGAACAGAAAAAGAGGAAGGAAAGGAAGCGTAAGAGACGTATAATGCAAGGGGGAAGCCTCTCCGTACGAGATGCAGAGGATATACTTCAGAGTGCTGAGGTTGATGCTCAAGTCCGAACGGAGGTGGCAAGTGAGAGTAGTCGGCAGGTGGGCTCTAAAGGCCGACAGAAGCGCTGTGGCCGATGTGAGAAAATAGGACATAATACCCGTACGTGCGAGAGGCGCCAGGAATCAATTACGATCGAATAATGGTTATTATGTAGGGTGGTAGTGTAGTAGTAGGTAGTAATAGTCAATTTTGGTGTTTTTGTGGGCCACTCGCTTGTGTGGGCCACTCGCTTGTGAAATACGTTAATAAAAATCAATTAAAGCTCTTTAGGATCCTCTTTAGGAGAGGTCTCTACTATAATCTAACATGTCTGTACATTATGCTTAGTCCTACTACACTTACTATAGCAACGTGTATAGGTTTCTTCCCTTAGCTTATAGAATTAGGGTAGAATACAAGAGGCTGATAGCGACAGCAATAATGCTAACGATGAAGCACCTGAATAGGGGCTCGCAGAAAGGGGGCTCGTGGAAAGGGATTTACTACTATCAAAAGCTTCATTTTATATACTCTATTCAGCCTCATGCATCCGGATATATACCCTACTCTACCCGTTAGATCGTCGCTGGGTATATACCCTACCCAGATATGTATCCGTCAAACACTGCGACTGGGGCCAACAGGAATAGGGGCTACACCCGAACAGGGGCTTGGCACCACCAGGGCGGCAGTGCCAATTTTACACCTTTTCCGAGTGGCCTAGGCCATTTACCAATGCATACATTAATAGGTGGACTAGGCTATTGGCGAATAGCGTAGACCATTCATGAATGTGATTCATTGGCGACTGGACCAGAACATATAATTGACATTGTTTCATGTTGTAATTAACTATAGTCGTGAATATTTAAATATTCATGATTAACTCGATTTCTTGTGCTAAACCTTGATATGAAGGGTTTAGATGTGATTACAAAACCAATTTACAAAGTATATCGAAATAGGGGACTATAGTCACCCATATCTAGCAGCTCTTGCTCTGAATATTTGGCTCTGATATCGTCGATACTCATGCTGTCACGTTTCTTGTTGATGCGGTTTAAAGTAACTTTGAGGATAACTGCCGAAGCCAGCCCAGTGAGGATAATTGCCAGAGAAAAGCCGTAACCGGTCCAGTAATGCGGGGCTTCCTTCGCTAGGTAAATGTTGGAGCCGATGGCTCCACCCAAATTTCCAATGGATATCTGAATAGCCATGCCAACTGATCGTTTCCATGTTCCTGCAAGATTGTTTGCTGGTGAATTTGGTTAGTGTAGGAGCACCAATTTGGGATTGTTGGGCATTGCTTACCATTCCATGAGATAACGCCACAGATTGTTGGGTATAGTCCCCCGGCTACGACAAAAAGCATGCCATATGTCGCACCAGGCCACCCAGGATGTGGGAGAGCCAAAAGGCCAATATAACCAATTGCTGCAATAATGAATGGGTATATGATGAAGTTTGACCGGTTTTTATACCGATCAGACAGGAAAGCAGCAGAAACGGTGGCAATGAGAGCGAAAGCGTAGACTGGAATCGTTAGAAGTTGTGCATTTGATGCGCTGTAGCCCAATTCCTTAATAACTGATGGAAGAGTGTATATGAATCTATAAAATTGTCAGAATGTTTCCGAAATACAAATAAAAAGCAAAAGAACTATCGCACCCATAAGTACATATTGAATTTCCCCAGTAGATCAGGACTGAAAGATATATTTTCCAGTCCGTCAACGCCGCTATTACGTATCTCATCTGGAATGTCTCCGCAGTTTGCAAACGGCCGCTGCCTCCGCTATCATTTTCGAGCCTCTGAGATAGGAATGTTTTTTCTTCCATGGACAAAAACTTGGCACTGGCAGGTCCATTTGGTAGAAGGAAAGGGCATGCCATGCCAACAATCACAGTGCACAGGCCCTCAAGGATGAGAATCCTGTAAAACGTTAGCATTTAGTTATGGTTAGCAAATTCAAACTTACCATCGCCAACCTGCGAGGTTGCCGACGCCGTCCATCTTCTGTATTGCGAAGGCCAAGAGACCAGAGAAAGCCCCTGCCATAGAACCAGCAGAGAAGAAGATGGCAAGCCTTCCTTGCATCTCATATCTGCGGTACCAGCAGGTGAGAAGGTAAGTCGCGGCAGGGAAAAAGCCAGCCTGGCAACTTGTCAGTTACGCTTGAGGTAGAAGGTATCTATAAATACCTCAGTCACACCAAGAAAGAACCTTGCAGCAAGCAGCCCACTATAATTTTGAACCAGACCCATCAAAGTCATTGTCGTTCCCCAAGCGAGGATAAGTATTGTAAGCCAAAGATTTGGTCGGAGCATTTTGAGCACAATATTGCTAGGAACCTCAAAGGCAGCATAAGGAAAAAAGAATATTGTTAAGCACATATTCCACTGAGCATTGCTCAGCCCCACATCTGTTTGCATGCCTAGAGTTCGTGCATTTCCAACTGGTGTCATGTTAGCTAGAGAAGTTTAGAGCCTGTAGCTTGCATGGAGAGGCGAACCATTGCCTCTATCAAGAAAGGACAAGAGATACAACAAAGTCAAAACTGGAAGGAGCCGCTTGTCCACTTTTCTCAAGATCAATTTGGTTTCAGCTTCGTCGTGAACAATGGGAGGCAGGACATCGCTGCCTCCTTTTTCCTTGTCAACTTGGCCGCATTCGAGACTGTCAACTGCCGTAGATTTTCTTTCATCGTCCATGTTAGCTGTGATAAAGGAAACCGGTAGAGGAGGTGGTTCCAGCGCATGAAATTCTTCTTGCAGAATATCCTTTTGTAATTTTTAAAGGCACTGATTGTCTTTTTATATTCTGATTTCAGACCAGCTGTAGGTCTCTTCAAGTTAGCCAGTAGCATCCCTAGGCCGAGTACGAACCCCGCATTCCCAGTTCCGTGGGAGAAACCTAGCGATCATTATTGGCCGCGGCTACATTACCCCAAAGTGCTACATAATGCGGGGAAACAGGGGAAAGGCGGAGAGAAAAGTGGGTCAAATTACCAACGATATAATTAAGTTACCGACAGTCCAATCACCACTGGAAAGCAGGAGATCAGCACATGGCTGCATCCTACCCTGTGATTACCACAGAGCCGGAGCTACCAGAGGAGTGGTCACGGCAGGATTAGAATCCTGTGCCGATGTAAGTTACTTGAACAAACCTCTAGGATGAGGGTGGTAGTCATGATCAATATTCAGCAGACATCTTGCTTGGTATCGCTCTTAGTTGAGAAGATAATTCCACAAAAACTAGAAGTAACTTAACGTATAGCCACATAAGCGAAGCTACGGAGCTCGCTTTATGGTGCACTTTCATAGTGCCACATTGAATTGTCAATAATGATCGCATCCCCGCTCTCCCGAAGAATTTGGGGTTGTGGAGAAAATCGGTTGTATGAGCATTAAGCTTGCCCCACCTTCTAGGTGATGAAAGCAGGCATGTTCCGAACTTTGCGGGTATAAACGGCTATATGGAATGTCGAGGTTTCCCAGCATTCTGTCAACCCCACAATGTGGACATTGCCATGAACCGCTGGTAAGTTAGTGTTGAACATTGCTTTCAGAGATTAGCAGTCGTGGCTTCCGTTCGAGTTACGGAGCACAATATTATGAACTGCCCTGCGCATCACGTCCAACGAAGCTGCGAGGGGGGCAACGAAGTACATTTCTACCAGTGGTACATTGTGTCGCAATCGAAAAGTGAATTCAAGGCCACAACTATGAAACTATTTGTAGATTGTGTCTTGCGATGTCGCATCTACTGACAACCCGACATTTTGTTTAGTGCGACGGGCAAGATCCCTCATGCTCCAACTGCATGCTTTACAAATAAGAGCCTAAATATAGCAGGCTAAGGGCCGCGCTTGGGAATATTCCACGCTATGCCTATTAGCACGATTGAGAGCATCAATCCACTGAATTACAAGCTTGTGTATGGCAGAGCGGACGGGATGCCCAATTGTCTTGAGTCTATGGTCGTATGTAATTGTTATGCATGTGTCGAGGACTAAATACTGCCATGCTTGCTGTGCTGTGTTGTTATCGGATGGGAGGATGATGGGGGTTGGCGTGAGAGGAAGTGGACTGCGCTTTGTTTCGATGTGGAAAGGGAGGGTGGGAGAGGAGGAGGGAGATGCAGTGGGTTGAAGGGAGGAAAAGGAGGGTAGGGAGGGGTTATATATTAAACCTGCCCCAGCAGAACGCTAATAGAGAAGCGAACAAGACACTAGGATAGGTACATTTGCAGGTTAGTTAGGCGCGTGGTGCTATGTTAGACTAGCGGGGGTAAGTGCGGTTGTAGATTAACCTATGTTTAGCTATAGAAGGAGGGAAGGGGAGTGCTATCATAGTGTTGTTGTCGTTAATACTACTCCTGTAGTCACTAGGCTGTTGTCGTTGTGATATACTCCTATCACCACGCTACTGTCATCATAGTATACTCCTCTCACCACTACCATCTACATACCATCGAGCGAGCTTGCAGTTTCTATAGAACCAAGTGGCTCTAACGAGGAGATTAAGGACTGTCACCGGGTTCAGCCTGTTTTTAGAGTTAGACATCATATTTAATTTTGTCTCTCCGACTCAGCGACGGACTGTGTGGGTTGTATTTATAGAATCCTGATACGTGAAGTTTAGCGGGGGGGAAAGAGATGGTTTTGTCAGCACCCGGTAGCTCGCTGATGAGTGGGTGAAGGGCGGTATGTTTGGTTGGGTTGGATGGGGGTTATATAAAACTCAAGCCGCGCAGAGAATTGACGTAGCAGCGCATCGATGCTGGAACATACAATCCCAAGTGGTTCTGTGGTGACTTCGTGAGGTGCTGTGTTGGACAGAGGGTGATGGGGGATGTGGTGGATAGGGGTTTGTTCGGGTTCAGGGGCTGAAGACGCAGTCACTACTGCTATTGTCTTGAATGGCATCGAACGTGCTCGCTGTTTCTATGAAACGAAGGGGTTGCTAGGAATAGCTTGAGGACCGTTCCCGGGTCCAGTCTTTTTTTTTGGCGCATGTTAGGTGGCTTTGACTGGGCTCCTGGCTATGTGAGGGTGATATATATACCATTTTTCCATGCATAGTTGGGGCTGCTATGTTTATCTCTCATCCCTTACCGAAAGAGGTCGGCGACGGGGAAGAAAGGGAAGAAACATCTCCTCCTCCTTCCCCTTCTTCTCCCTCCAGTAGGCACAAGGGAGAGGTTTAGTTTACAGTAGCTCATCTGCGTAGCCTCGTCGCAATAAGGAACCAGACACCCGAAGTCCGCCCAGCTCGTCTTGTATGTACGCCTTGGCAAACCGAGATGGCGGTGCTAGATCGAACCCATTCTTTTATTTTATTTTAAAAAAAGGCAGACGGTGACGACAATAATTACAAATTCCAGCTGAACTCACCCCCAGCCTCGTCGCAGCCGGTCTCGCACTTGGAATGCAGAGGACAACAGCCCTGACCTCGGTCTTCCCGATAACCATCCCCGTACCAGGATAAAACCAACACGAACCCACCCAAAGGGGTCCAACACATCTTTTAAAACATCGACTTGCATAACCCAACCCAGCGCATCGCCGCGCCACCCCAACCACGCCATAAGTCAACGAATCATATGTTCATATTCTATAGGACACTTCTCGGCCTAGGGGATGTATGCGAATCCGGCCAACAGCACCGAGTCGACTGAACGTCGCCCGCCAGATTACCGCCGGCTAGGACTAATTAGGAGCTCCCCGCACAGGAGCGCTTCAGCAGAAGCACGCATACTCCCGCACGGAAGCGGTCTCGTGTTGCACACCCAGGGGATGTATGCAGCGGCAGGGTGATTGTAGCAGGCATTACTTCCTTTTTGTTGGACTCGATGATCATGGCTGGGGGTCTGAGGGCGTGCAGACACCCCACCATTCCGTCATGGGCTGTCCATCGTGTGGAGGAGCAGGTATAGAAGGGGGCCTTATACCCTGAGATTGACTGCAATGTTAATTGTCTCGTCGAGAACTGCGCGAAGCCTGTGGAGTGTAGATTACCCAGTTCCTACGATTGTCCGATATCCCATCCGTCGATATGGTTAACCCACCTCTATCCGGTACGGGTGGCATCTATCTCGGGAACCAGATCCTCTCTCCCTTCGACCAACCCGGCCCCGTAACTCGTTCTAGGTCTCGGTCGCGCAATGAGACTTTACTCACTGGAACCGACGACAAAACCCCCCATCGTCTACCTTTCAGCTCAATTGATTCAAACTCCTGCGCCTCTAGCTCTAGCACCACCTCCTCGGCCCGCTCCGACACATCCGGTTACAACCAGGGCCGCGAGGGGACACCGATTACGCCCCCATCAGATTATGGTGAGGATGTGAAAGGTCTTGAAGCACCGTCATATGCTGCCGATTCGAGGGGGGTTCCGACATTCTTGTTGCCCCGCAGAGGCTTGATTTGGGATAGCTCTGGCGACTCCAATCGTTCGAGAGAGGTCCCGCGCCCTTCGACGCCGCAGTCTACAGAAGAGGATGAGGATCCATGGTATATTGGATCTACGAGCGCTGTTACCCAAGGACTTGGTTTTGTGGAGAAACACGACGAATCGCCGACCGTACGGAGAGTGAGGACGTTTAATCTCAAGAAGCTAGCCGACGCAGCTAAGGCGGCTAAATCTGCCGAAGCTGCCGAAGCAGCTGAAGAAGCCGGAGAAATTGACGAAGATGAACGCATTGCTGGTATTTCCGAGGCTCTCGGAGCGTTATGTTTAGATAGCGAGAACAACAACACGGAATCCACAGAAGAACCCGAAGGAATCGATGAGGCGGTCCAAGAACCCAAGGAAACCGAGGAAGCCGTAGTCAGTGGCGCTTCCCACGGACCCCAGCCGGAACAGCAACAGCAAACATCCTTTGTCGCGGTAGACTCTTCTTCTTCATCAGGGGAGGATAGGGTGTCCAGCTTTCCTAATTCCGAAACAGCAGTGCTTCCTAGAGAAGTTGACGAGCAATTAGATATTGCTATCACGCTAACTACTAGGTCCCTAATGCCTACTTTGATTCCTAATAACACTATAGAGTTAGCTTTAGACGATGGGCTAGATGCTATAGCTAGCTTAGACGTTAATTAACAGGCTGATCTTAACGAGGGGTTAGGCTCTATGTCCGTTAAGGCTATAACGCTACTGTAGGATCCGTAGAATAGGGAGTCTAGGAGATCCCTAAAAGTAAAAGAGAATGTAGTAGTAAATGAACTAGCGGTAGAGAAAGCAGTAGTGAAAGAAGCAAGAGAGAAGGAAATAGCAGCAAGGAAGGAAGCAAGAGAGAAAGCAGTAGCAGCGAAAAAGGAAGCAAAAGAGAAAGAAGTAGCAGCGAAGAAGGAGGAAAGAGAGAAGGTAGTAGCGGCGAATAAGGAGGAAAGAGAGAAGGTAGCAGTAGCGAAGAAGGAAGCAATAGAGAAAGTAGTAGCAGTAAAGAAGGAAGAAAAGAGAAGGCAGCAGCAGCAAATAAAGAGGAAAGAGAGAATGTAGCAGAGGCGAATAAGGAAGCAAGAGAGAAGGAAACAGCAGCTAATAAGGAAGTAACATTAATTAAAACTACTGCTACAACTGCTATAGGGGTAGATCCTACCTCTACTAGCAAGTCGTTATAGAGTTTGCGAAAGAAGAAAGAAGTAACGTAGAAGGCATTAAGAGCGAATGCTCTTAGTACGCTAGATGTAGAGGAGGGTTCTACTTCTACTAGCGAGACTACATCGTCGTAGAGTTTACAGAAGGGGCAAGAAGCGGAATAGGAGGCACTGACGGTGCTAGCACTAACCTTCTTTGCCTATAATGAGTGAAAACTCACTAGGGGAGAAATACGTGAAAGCATAATGGAGATTGTTAAAAATAACAAAACGAAATCCTAAGATGAGGGCTACTTGTACATCTACAGGTCCCCAAAGTGCCCTAATTATGTTAAGATTAGCAGGACAAAAAAACGCCCCTCGAGCGAATAGACTAATGGGGAAAGTGCAAGCTCCCAATCGCACGCGTACAAGACGACAAGAGTATTTCCTTCTAGCACGCCCGACTGGCCGAGAACCTGATTAAGAAGGAATTGCATAACGTCCGTCGCAAATACACCTGCCACAAGTGCGAGAGGCCAAAACCAAGCCCTCCCCGACAGGGAGAGGAAGCAACTGCGAAGATGGTGGATCACGAAGAATGGTATCAGATTAGCGAGGAGAGGGCGTTGACCATAGTACACAGATGGAGAGACTGTCTTGTAAGCGATAGCCCTTATGATGAGGACAGCAGTTTACGTCCGAGCTAGAAATTAAAGCTTGACCACATCTCAAAACAGATTATAGCAGATGAAGAAAAGTTCGTAGCAGCATTAACTCGGTCATTACAGGCAAAGGAGAAAATACTATACTTCTGTAGGCACAGCGAAAAGAAGGTAAATGACGAGTTGCTGAAGATTCGAGCTTTCATATTGGCCCTCCTAGAGACCGCTAAGATAGGTGTTGACCTATATTGCAGCGTTATTCTGTTCGTCGCAGCCTTTTTTATATGGTCCTGGATGAACGCAAATTATGCCGCTTCCTTTCTCATTTTGAGTATTTCGCGTTGGTTGTATAAATCCTCTTAGAACAATACGACATAACGAATTATATACTTTGTTCACATTGGGTGCGCTCTTAGTCGTAACGAGGGATTTGGACGGGGTTAGTCGCAGTAAAGAAAGCAGCGGCGAAGGAAGCAGCGGCGGAGAAAGTATCGCTCGGCGTTTTGTATGAATTTAGGGTTTTCTACTTGGGTGGCACCAACATCACGGACCACAATCACGTGGTGCTGGTCATGGAGCCATTAATGTTGGGGAAAACGGACATTCCCGTGGGATACGGTGGGTTTTTACACCCAAAATGACGGTTTATCCCCGTGGGACCGTCCAGCTCCTTGGTTGGTTTACGGGTGAACTAGTGGCGCCATACTATTGCCACTGATCCAACACCAGCTGAAGCCCGGAAAGCTCTGCTTGTCAGGGCTTTGGGGGTTCCCCCGAGGTCTACAAATAGCGTACGTAGGCCCGTAGATTAGGTAGTAATTCGTTTGATCTATATACTCTATTTTACTGTATTCTACTGTGAAGCTTCTGCTCCGTTGCCCGAAGGATTTGATTACGGTTGTCGGAGATTATCACACAAAATTGTGTGTGGTTCCCCGTATTCCGGAATTACCTCCAACAATTATTGCATCAGCTCTTCCAGTAACACCCGCAGTTATCTATCTGGATACATACCACGGTAATTTGTTCATCTTTCATTCCAAAGCCCAGTTTACATACTGCCGGACCGTCTTGATAACAAGTAGAGCTTCGCAGCCCTACTTCATGTCGTCATCACTAGAATCTGGGCCCCTTCAGCCCTTAGTAGGCGAAAGACGTGACCATAGGAATTCACATCACCCAGAACAGCAGTCCGCATTTGATAGTTGGCGACGTCTCACCCGAGCCTTGCTCTCTTCTCGATGGGGCCATTACATCGTGCTTTTACTGGTCTCGGTGGATGTCGGCTGCATTTTTGCAGGTGATCTAATTGAACTTCATGTCTGTGAGCTGAAGCTGAAATATCATCACGTTGATCCGGGCTGGGGAGTTGCTCGGAATGTCTTGGATTTGGTTGGCCTAGTTTTTTCGTGTCTGTTCATGGTTGAATTAGTTACGTCGATCATAAGCTTTGGGACTAGGTACGTTTTTCTTCTACTCCTTTATTTTGATAACTACTTCGTTCCATAACTGCCATCCATAAACCATGTCACAGAATCTAAGCACATACCCTAATTTATTTTTCCCATCTTAAATCACTTAGCTTTTGAAGTCCGGCTAGTTCTAACGCTGATAGTTACTTTTTATCCAAATTCCGCATTTTCGATTCTCTAGTGATTCTAGTGGCCTTCATTATTGACGTCTTCCTCCATGGACGCCTAGAGGAACTAGGATCTATCGTCATTGTCCTCCGTCTGTGGCGTGTGTTCCAGATTATCGAAGAATTGAGGTCTGTTGTTGAAGACAACCTAGAAAAATGCGAAAATGAAATATACAGGCTACGACAGGAAAATATCAGTCTGAGGCAGAGGCTGAATCTTTGATTTTGAATCAGGGAGGGAGGGTACGAGGCGGTGGTGAAGCTGCTCGCGGAGCGAGATGACGTTGTGGCCGACTCGAAGAGTAACAGCGGTCAGACGCCGCTGTCGAGGGCGGCGACGAGCGGGCACGAGACGGTTGTGAAGCTGCTTGTCTAGCGGGACCCTTCTAAAGCTAGTCTTAGGTCTGTTAACCCCTCTCCAGCGCATCTGCGAGCAAGGTGTTGACCTACTACCTCCTGTTAGGCTCGTTGTTTTTGTTTTAATTGCAGCCTATTTTATACTAATCTATATAACCCCACTCTGTGCCTTTTTGTTTGTCCTTTTCATGTGTTTATTGCGGTTGTGGATAGAGTGTTAAAACAATAGGATATAGCGAATTATATGTTTTGCCACACATATGCTCTCTCAGATTCAGCCAGCAAATTAGACAGGGGAGAGCTTTTAGAATCCCAATATGATCGGCTCGATCAACACCACGTATTCAGATGGAGGGATTATTTGCGGATGGTTCTTCTCTGGTCCACTCGTGAGTTTTCTCCAACGACAGCCTAGGATGCACTCATCGAAATGGCCTGACATGGGGATGTGGTGAAGATGAGCGACGAATCCCGTCGCTTATCGGGTATGAGGCTGTGAGGGAGGTTTCGTTCGAGTGGGTGGATGTGGATTGGGGAGGAGATTGAGCGCGGGTTGGCGCTAATACTAACGTAAGACCGCCCAAGGGAGCAGATCCGTATCCTTGCAAAGAATGCACAGCATGGAGGTGGTAATATGTTGCAACTATCGCTGATATCTTTAGTCTCAAAACTCTCATTGAGGCTACCGTTGAGCTAGTTGAGCTTCTTTCGCCTTGACCCGGTGGGGGCGGGGTTCGGCAGTTAGTGGAAGGCTTAAATCCATGGCCGGTGAGATCCACCTCAGACCCTAACCTGAGCTGGCTCTCCGGTGGGGCCTGTTCCCCACGACAAACATAGCATCATTTCATTTGCGGGAAAGCCTCGATTTCTCTAAATGGGGTTCTCTAATCTGCTTTGTAAGTAGTATAAAGGGAGGGGGCGGGTTCTTTTGTACTGATTCTTCTCCTAGATGTGCTACTTATCAGAGACTCTTAATATTGATTCACTTGCCTAAAACAATGTTAGACCAAATCTTCTCAATGTACGCCTTTTGCAAAGTTTCCACTATCGCTTTAGTACTTGCTGCTGCATTACCCTGCGCTGCACACCCTCAGAATACCCACTATACCAATCCAATAATACCTGGGTGGCATTCAGACCCAAGTTGTATTTACGTGCGAAAGGAGAGCACATATTTCTGTACAACGTCAACATTTCTCTTATACCCAGGCATCCCAATTTACGCAAGCAAGGACCTCGTGAGCTGGAAATTGGTTAGCAATGTTCTCAATCGTCCCAGTCAGGTACCTGAACTCAACAACGTCGCTTGGCAACAGGGTGGAATGTATGCGGCAACTCTCCGCTATCGTGAAGATAAATTCCACCTCGTTGTTGCTGACTTAGGAGGGGTCGGTTCCAACTATCTTTTCACTTCTTCGGATCCCTACAACGATAAAGCGTGGAATGACCCCGTGAAGTTCGCTCTGGACCCTGGTAGCGACGCTGACCTTTTCTGGGACGACGATGGTACGGCATACATTACCGTGGCTAGGAATGGTCTCATAAACCAATTTGCTTTCGATATGGAGACAGGTGCAATGGGTCCATTAAGTGAACTGTGGAATGGTACTGGAGGAGTTTATCCTGAAGGTCCTCATATGTACAAGAAAGACGGGTATTACTATCTCATGATTGCTGAGGGAGGCACCGAGCAAAACCACACGGAAACAATTGCACGATCTCGAAACCGCCTTGGGCCGTGGGAAGCGTACCCTCGCAATCCACTCCTAACGAATCGCGATACAGACCAATACTTTCAAACTGTAGGCCATGCAGACTTGTTCCAGGATGAAGACTATAACTGGTGGGCTGTTGCATTGAGCACCCGTTCAGGAAAGGAATGGCTGAACTATCCTATGGGTCGAGAAACGGTTCTTGTGCCGGCTACTTGGGGCAAAGGCGAATGGCCTGTCTTACAGCCAGTTCGCGGTACAATGCAAGGTCCACTTCCAAGAGTAAACAAGAATGTTGCTGGGGATGGTGCCTTTGTGAACGAACCCGACAAATTCAACTTTCGGCCGGGCTCCTCCATCCCTAAGCATCTTTCGTTCTGGCGGTTCCCTAATACCTATTCGTATACAGTCTCCCCACGGGGACATCCAAATACGCTTCGTTTAACGCCATCTTCTATGAACATTACTGGTACTGCAGATATTCAGCCCAGCGACCCGATAACTCTAATTATGCGTCGTCAAACTGATACCTTATTTACCTACGGTGTCGATTTCTCATTCGACCCGAAGTTAGAGAATGAGGAGACTGGTGTAACCCTTTTTTTAACCCAACTTCAACATATTGATCTTGGTATAGTCAATCTATCGTCCCCAAATTCTAAGGAGTCATCAATATCACTGCGATTCCGTGTCGAAGGTGTCGGAAATTATGTTGGGCCTGCCATAGAGCCAACGACTGTCCCAGTTCCAAAGGCTTGGCATGGAAAGTCTATCCGATTAGAGATTAAGGCTGTGAATACAACCCACTATTCTTTCTCAGCTGCTCTTTCAGCCAAGCCATCTCAAAGTCAAATAATTGCCTACGCTAAGGCACTACTTGTGAGTGGGGGTACCGGCATTTTCACTGGTAAGTCATTGGTGTTTCGCAATTTATTCTAATTCATATGGAGCTCGGATTGCTAATCTAGTTGTCTTGCTACTAGGTGCGCTTGTCGGCGCTTATGCTACAAGTAATGGAGGCAACGGCACCACAAATAGCTATCTTAGTAATTGGAGATACGAAGGTCAGGGTCAAGAGATTGATTATGATACAATCGTCTCTAGCAATTTCTTTTAGTGAATGTAGTCACTGAATTTCTAGCATATAAAACCGGATAAGATATTTTCCATCTCAAACAACTTCAACTTTCACCAGCCTGTCAAACAAACCGGATAAGAGATTTTCTATCCAAGCAAGGTTGATATCAACGTTTTCCATTCTCCCGCCCTTCGTTATTGTTTCTTACTTCCGACTATGGACAAGGTTGGCATATACAAATACGGGGAAATGACAGGGATACAATGGCCGGTTCATGCGCGATTATGTGCCGATGGCACTGTCAAAGAGGAGATGATGAGCACGGCGACTAGGATGCTAGACACGCGTTCTTGTTTGTTTTCTTCCGAAACTGTTCTTCTTCGGAGGTGTTTCTAGATGTGGAATTGGGATAGCGGGAAGATAAGTTAAATGGACTTGACATCCAGTTTATTTTTTCGTGTCTGGTAGTCCAAAGTCTCAACATGCAGCTTCTCAAATATTTTTTCGTTCTCCTCCCGAGTCTGCTTTCCATCTCTGGTGCAACTGATCTTGACTACACGAAAAGAGATTTTATCTTCAGCGATCCCGAAGTAGCATGCAGCCAACTGGGTTCCTCGCTCGCTATCGAGAATGTAACAGTCAACTTCGCCAACTTCGTCCCAGCAGGAACAAATCTCTCTTTTACGCAAGACTTTAATCTCAGTTCTTGCGGATACCTGAGCGCTGTGGTCACGACTGACATGTGTCGTGTTGCAATGTATGATGCAACCAGTTATCGCAGTGGGATTACACTCGAGGCATGGCTACCTATGAATTGGACGGGCAGGTTTTTGAGTACGGGGAATGGGGCGTTAGTGGATGTCAGTCTAGTTCATCTGCTCTGCGTTCTTATAATACACAAGATGACCCGGAAAATAATCAGACTGAGCTGCAGACACGCAACGGATAGCTGTCGATGCAGTGGCCTTCGGCTATCTGAGCTGGTTGGTATCATCGGATACTTTGCCCGTCGTCTGTGCATGGACTGTCTTGCTCGGTGACTAGGGCCACACTACAAATTGTGGCTGCTCATAGATATACCCAGAACGAGGAGGATCCAGTAGGGTGTGGTAATAATAGTCAAGACGAAAGGTTTTTTTCTATCTGTCTGAAGCAGAAAGGGTGGAAGCTTGATATGGGAATGAGAAATAAAGGGTTAGATTTTGGGTCGGGATTTTATGGACATCACCCATCATAGTGTAGCAATTCACATCCAAGCTAATCTTCGTATCTCCAAGCGTCACCAAGATCAGCCTATAAATCGAAGCTTAAAGATGTCATGGCCGAATCGAACCACAGCAGCACCAGCACCAGCGCCAGCACCAGTCCAGACTGCGGAATGCGTTCTGGGCGGATTGGAAAACACGTCCCGAAAGATGTGGAGAAATATTTCGGTCAAGGTTTGCCAGACATATCTTTGAAAAAGCTGCGGTGGCATGTAATTGTGGTGACAATAAGATGCAGTGACAGGAATATGTGATCAGCGATGAGAATATGCGGCAACAGGAGGCCGCAAAGCAGGAAGATGAGGTGGCAGCTCCCTATTTCGAGGTTGAATCTGATCTTTCAAAGCTCGGGGCGAGCATCCGTAATACAAATAAAAGTATAGATAGTGTATGTGGTGATAAATCAAACGCAGATGGGTCTCGCCTCTTCCTTAAATACCAAAACTACTCAGACTACAGCTTCTTCCTCATCGCAAGGATCCTCTCAGTCCCCTTGCTAAAATCATAAGGAGATAGCTTCCCATTCGCCAACGCTACAACAAGCGCATTCACAATCGCCTCACCCTGCGTCGCATTCCTCCCAGATGCAAGAATAATATCCATCCCCGCCACAGCCGCCAGAACCCCACGCTCCGCATCATTTCCAAACGCCTTCAAGCTCCCAGCCTCAATCGCATCCGTGATCGTCACCCCCTTAAACCCAAGCCTCTGTCTCAGCTCCCCCTGCACCCACGGGATACTCAACCCCGCCGGCAGCTTCGCATCAAGGGCCGGGTAAAGTGCCCAAGACGTCATCACCATGTCGACACCCGCCGCAATTGCACCCTTATACGGCGCTTCATCCACATTGCGTAGCTCATCCAGCGTCAGCGTGATCGTAACTGGCTTAACATCCGTATTCGCGTCCTTCGCCGCCGAGCCCAGGCCAGGGAAATGCTTCGCCGCAGCAAGCACGCCAGCAGCTTGCTGAGAGGCAATAAACGCCGAACCGCACGTGTTAACCAGCGCAGGCGTATTTCCGAATGACCGCCCATACGCATCGGTGAAATCCCCTGCCACACGGAAAACATCCAGCACCGGTGCCAGATTGCCGTTCGCACCGCTCGCCTTCAGCGCGCTCGCTGCGTCCTTCCCTGCCTGCGTAGCGGCGGCAGCTGGGTTAGCTGACGCCCCGATCTGCTTCGCGGATGATACGGGGCCGCCGGGGAGACGGCGGACTTGACCGCCCTCCTGGTCCGTGACGATGAGGAGGGGGTGGCCGTCGTAGGCAGGGCTCTGGGCGAAGGCGGTTTGGAAGCTAGCAACGACGGTGGGGAGGTTGGCGTCGACGTTCTCGCCGAAGAGGATGATGCCGCCGACTTTGCCTTGGCGCGTGAGAGTGAGGAGGGAGGCGGGAGGGGTGAGGCCGGGGTAGGAGTGGATGACGTGGCGGGCGGCGAGGAGGGTGTCTGAGGCGGTGTCTGCTGTGACGAGGAGGGCTGTTGCCAGGAGGGTAAATATGGAGGACTTCATATTGAAATCGGGGTAGGATGGAATGAGAGACTAATTTTCAAAGTAACAAGGAAAGAGAAAGAAGCAATCAGTTTCGTGACCTCAAATAATAACTTCCTTTGGGTATTTAAACAAAAGCTTGTTTTCGGTGCTTAAGTAACAGCGCTTTCGGCGATTTAAAACAAGGTAAATTGACAGCAAAAGAAAATAGTTATTACTTGTAGCTAATCAGGGGAACCTCTCTCGCACGTTCATTAACTAAGAGGCAGAGCGCGAGGTTGAAGGATTCTCTTCCAAGCTCATAAATAGCGGCCGTCGCACAACCATTAACACTGGTTGCTAACGAGGGGTAGGCAATTCCAGGCATTGATCGGCATGCGAGCATCAGGAACGGAAGGTGCGAAATATCCCACCAACTTTATAAAATAGGAGCAACCATCACCAAGTAAAAGTGAAGGGCAATCGACTTCAGAAATAACTCTTTGGTAGAAAATACGACTTACCCCTATTTCACTGACACTTGACATTCTGACAACACGGGGCGTGCCGGAAAGGAGAAAAATAGTGCACGAGAAAGCGCCCAACTAAAAGCGGGCGGGACAAGCTAACGGGATGCCAGAGTTGAACCAACCAATATTTCCATGACTCGGGCCGTGTGCTTTAACTCACCAAAACCCGCTCAGGGCAACAAACCTCAGTCCACTTGGTATTGAGTTCGCCACTGGATATTCGCTGTCATCGAATGAGGCCGTTTCCCAGGGCGGTAGGTTTCACGTGGGGGGCGACGCCCAAATTCTCGCCACGTGAAAACTGCAGGGGTAAGGCGGAGATGCTTCTTCTCCTGGGTAGTCCTTTTATCCGGGAGTGGAGTGGAGATCGTGTCTGCCGCGTTCGTCCCCAATACCCAGAGACCGAGTTGACGGAGATCTGCTGGGACGTGCTGTATGCAGAGTCGTGAGACAAAATAAACAATAGATCGTGACGGGGGACGGGCTGATGAGAAAGGCGCGTGCTTGCGATTGCTTGGGTGGCCTTGCGTGCATCATGATTGCCCTCCTTGGCACATGAGATCTGAAAACGCTTGTTATACGGCAGTTCCGAAAAGCTCTTACATTTTTGGTAAGCAAGCTTCCCTATTGCGTATACAAGACCAGGCTACTCGTTCGAAGTACGCCAGAACCCCTTGCGCCAGCCACCGTGGTGGAATCATAAATGACCCAGGGCAAGCCTAAATAGGGGATTCAGCGGGCCCTGACAAGAACGTGAAACTTGGCGGGGTCGTTGGCCTCGTTGTTGGCTTCACTGAATTATGGGCGATGTGGATGGCGATGTGGATGGCGATGTGGATGACGATGGCCGCACTTGCATCGGAGCGGCAGTTTTTGACGATAGTCTTTCCCTCTCTAGTTTGGGAGCGGAGCAGAAATGCGGATCCAGCACGTTTACGGGTATCACTGGAGACATTTATCTAATTCCGATAGCCATCTCCGGGTCGGCACTAACCTATATTCGTGCCCTCCGTCCCCATTGTCGCGCGTTCAACGGCCAATTTATATTCAATGAGGGGGTTCTGGAGCGAAATAGCACTGCCGAGGCATCCACATCGGGCGACAAGATGGCTTTCGGACTGAGAGTATCACCATCGATATACGCGTTCCCAACGAACGTTAATCGTATCCGTTGAACATTTATTGGATTATATCATGCCCGACAGTGGGCCTGCCGTGTCTTACCACAGTTACGTCTGTTGCCCTCTTAGAATTGCCCATAGAATCATTCTCCCGCCCCTTCATGCAAGTCTCGACTCGGGCATCACTTCCGTCTCCATATAACTTTGCTGATCTCCGCTGCAAACTGAGTAGTGTCCCAATGATTGCCATCAACGGCCGGGCGTTGCAAGACACTAGCCGTGATGTCAGAAAGCGACAGATGGGACAAAGACTTTATATCAGACCCCCATTCCATCTCACCGGTAAATCCGGACAATCCACACTTGCTATCTTTCAACAATGACGGTGACGCCAGCTGATCGAGGGCCTCAAGTGAGTGCTGTGGCTGGTTTATTCTTCGCTCTAAGCACCATTGGGATTATTCTACGATGCTACTGTAGAGCCGTCGTTGTCAGGGCCTTTGGCATGGACGATTGGTTCGCTGTTATTGCCTGGGTAAGTCATACTTCTACTGATTTACCTTTATGAGTCGAAATACTAACCATAAGCTCTAGATATTCTTCACTTTCTTTTGCGCATTTGCTATTACTGGCGTGCACTACGGAACCGGACAACATGCTGCAGACCTCCCACCTGAAGACATCCCAGTTGGGTTGAAAGTAAGAACCCCTTATCTCAAGCCAGCTTGAGCAGAACTGATTGCATTCAGTGGTGGTGGGCATGCGAACCCGTCTACGTCCTGTCCAATATGGCTCTCAAGCTCAGCATCAGCATTTTCTTACTACGACTCGCCGTCACCCGGGCTTCCCGGATAATCATCTACGTTATCATAGGTGTAGTCGAAGCCTACAGCGCCTTTTACTTTTTCCTATTCGTCCTGCAGTGCCGCCCTTCCTCATACTTCTGGACGCAGTACACCGGAGGCACGGGGACCTGTGTCAATCCGAAAATCACCGTTGATGCTACCTACGCCTATTCCGCCATCTCTTGTGTCGCAGATTGGGGATTGGGTCTCATGCCCATCTTCCTGATCTGGCACATTCAAATGGACATGCGCACCAAGATGTCTGTTGCTGCTATTCTCTCCGTCGGCGCTATGTATGTCCCCTATAACCCACCACCCCCTACCCCTTAAAATTACAACCCACTAACCCTCTCGCAGCGCCTCGACCGCAACAATCGTCCGCATCCCCTTCGTCAAGGACCTCGCCAACGTCCAAGACTTCCTCTACGCCACCACGGATGTCGCCATCTGGTCCACCGTTGAAACCGGCATCGGCATCGCCGCCTCTGCTGCCGCGACCCTACGCCCGCTCTTCAAGGCCTACTTCGGCAGCAGCCACCTAGCCGGTAACACGTCATCGAACAACTGGCCGCGCTCGGGCAACTCAGGGTATGTCCAGAATAAGGCGTCGGGAGGGGAGGAGTTTGGGATGCGGAATAATGCGGGTAGGGCGCCGGGTACGGGAGTGACGACGCTGATTGAGGCGGATGCAGATGAGAGGGGCGAGGCGGGGAGGGTGAAGTTTGAGGGGGGTGGGTGGGATAGTCAGAGTAAGTTGAGGGGAGGGAGTGATGATGAGGCGGAGTGGAGGTCGGGGATTATGAAGACGACTGGGACGACGCGGACGGAGCTTTAAATGGGGTTTGTTTGGGCACCACTGTATTACCTCTTAATCGGAGTGTTGATTTCGGGGTGTTTTAGGGGATGGTGGGAATTGGGACGATACACAAGCATCGAATGATGTGCGGAGGATTTTTTGATTTTGGGATATACCTTTGTTGCGGGCTAGATCGAATGAATGCAAATAGGAGTTAAGGATATAAATTCAAATATATATATGAATATAAGAACAACACCCCGTTTCGGACAGTCAACCACTATCCCGAGGCTACGCAGAGTTTGCACGTCTGCACCCTCTTCACCCCACGTCTTGAGCTACCGTAGCGACAACATCAATGAATTGACATCAGCAATTTCACTTTTCTTAGGTTAGATACTGGAATGGTGGCTGCTTATTCTAATGGCAACCGCAAGATGCGCGGCGTGCTCAGAGACCTGTGGGGTGTGGGCAACCCACCCTTACCGACATAATGGATAATAACAAGTTTTAAAATTATGTATAGTTAATTGGGCGTGGAATCTTGAGCGCCAAAATAATGATGGTGAAATAGGAGCGACAATGGTTCATGGCGGCGACAAGAAGGTGACATTGACGAGAGAGCAACAGTGGAGTGAATGAAATCTGTACAATAAAGTACCGATCTAAACGTCCTTCTCGATCGACAATATTGTCTGTCTTCGATATCTCTTTGATATCCTGTAACATCCATTCCATGAGAGTAATATGAGTGATCTCTAATCTAAACGGCAACCCTGTTTCTGCTTCTACATCTACTTTAATTTCAACTGTCTACATCTATAATTGTTAGTCGCAGCCGCATATTAAATATGTAATCCGAGAAAAAATATAAATTTTAAGTGCTCTAAATCCACCTGGCCGTCTAATGCGGAACCAAGGCATAACTGACCACTTCTACGTCTGTACGTGTGCAAATGCCCCCTATAGGACCCAGCGCGTGGCGCAGGCATTTTTATGCCTTTTCCGCCCCCATCCCCGTCCTTGGCTTCGACACTATCTTTCGACTACCCCCTCTAGTCGTAGCCAGCCCGATGTCCCCCGTACATTTAATCCTTCAACGCCAACTCCTCATTTACAACCGCGGCTCCTTATCGTTTTCTGTCCTTTAGGTGGTCTGGTCTCAGCGCTTGACGATGGTGATAATATCCTCATCCCCGAGCTCGTGGCTCAGACCGACACGCTGGGGTTGATGCTTGACGGACTTGCCGTAAACGATCGCAGAGCGGAAGTCGTCGACGATAGTTTTGTGGATGGCGTTACACTGGGTGGAACGTTAGTGGCGTGTGTAGGGTGGAAAGCTGAGTGAAAGGGGTAGCAGGAAAGGGGAGGGTAAAAAGGAGGGAGGAAGGGAACTCACGAAATCTTCGACGGTGCAGCGTGTGGAGCGCAGAACGACTGGAGATGAGTAATCGGGCAGCTTGCCCTTTGGCTTGGTGTATACGCGGACTAGCTTTAGCTTCTCCCACATCTGCTCCATGAGCTCGTCGACATTCCAGCCGTGCTCGGAACTAATCGGGCAAGCGTTTGGAATCCGGTACAGCAAGTCTAGCTCCTCGATACTAATGGCATCGATTTTGTTCAGTGCGTAGATAACAGGGATGTAACTCCGGCTCTTCGCCTCGAGCACATCAATCAAGTCGTCGATGGTGGCGTCGCAGCGAATGGCGATATCTGCGCTGCTAATCTTGTACTCCTGCATGACGGCACGGATCTCATCGTGGTCGATGTGCGACAGCGGGACGGTGTTGGTGATGCTCAGTCCACCCTTATCCTTCTTCTTGAAGACGATATTCGGCGGCGACTTGTTGACACGGATCCCGAAGCCCTCCAGTTCCGCCTCGATGACCTTCTTGTCAGTCAACGGCTTATTCACGTCCAGCACGATAAAAATCAAATGACACGTCTTCGCCACGGCGATAACCTGTCGTCCACGACCCTTTCCGTCCTTCGCTCCCTCAATAATACCGGGTAAATCCAGCATCTGGATCTTCGCACCGTTGTACTCCACCTGACCAGGAACCGTTGTGAGCGTTGTGAACTCGTATGCCGCAGCCTCGGAATGTTGACCAGTCAGTCGACTCATCAGGGTACTCTTTCCTACGGAAGGGAAGCCGATGAAGCCCACGGAGGCGACACCTGTGCGCGCAACGTCGAAGCCTGCCCCGCCACCACCACCGCTAGATGAAGGAGTGAGGAGCTCGCGCTTGAGTTTCGCAAGTTTGGCTTTAAGTTGACCAAGATGGAAGGAGGTGTTCTTGTTCTTTTGGGTCTTGGCCATCTGCGGAGTTTGTTAGATTTTGCCATTGGGGGATTGTGGGTGGGGGTTTGCGGACCTCCTCCTCGATGTGCTTGATCTGTTCCACTGTGTTAGCTGTGTTCGTCTATGAGGGCGGCAATGGCGGCGCATACCTTATCTACTGTGGTCGACATGATTGCGGTTGTATTTCTTGTCTAATGCCCCCTTGCTAAAGTTGTTTCGTGGGTTCCCACGGTGTTGTCGTTGCGCAAACTGGTATCAAATGCAGATATGGCAGTTTGGGTTGTGGCGGGGAAATAAATTCAAGAATGGATACGGAACAAATTTGTGCCGCTCCGGCCGTGAATATATATAAGGCTGTCCGCCATGTTTATCAAACACGACTGAACAAAGTGGTGATTGCGCCAAAGTTGATCTAACGCGCAAAGATGGATCCAGTACAAGTTTTGCGAAATTTCTATCTTCTTGCGTCTACACTCCTTGTGTCATTCAATGTGGTGCCCTCTTTGCAACAGCGATTCTTGAAATATGGTGCCAGAGCCACCAAAGTGAAAGACGAGCATGGCAAGCCTATCCAGGAGCCCGAGTCCAACAGTCGATTGTCAAAGTTGATGGACTTGGTGGCATCATTTGGTGTACCCCACTCGTGGTTTACTCACTTCTACATAGCCTCAGTGGCGTCGTCCGTATTCTGGGCGATACAGGTTGCCCGCAAGGGACTGTTCTTCAGATTTCTAGCAGAGCTGCACTTAGACAACTCTGTCAATGAGCCATCAATGACAATCGATCAGGTGGTTCTAGTTTGGACACTCATGGCCATCCAAGGCTGCCGCAGATTGTACGAATGCATTACCCTCACTAAGCCGACTACATCCAAAATGGGCGCTGTGGCATATTTACTTGGACTTGTGTTTTATTTGGCTATGGGAGTGGTTGTCTGGGTAGAAGGAATACGTAAGATAGACGCCTGTCTGCCCCATCATATTTCTTTGCTGATTGTAAAAGCTTCTATACTTGCCAATGACATCTCATTCCAATCCTTGGCCACCATGATTCAGCCTTCCGTCAAGACTGCCATCGGCGTGCCTCTCTTCCTCCTCGGCTCAATAGCCCAGAACACGTGCCACACCTATCTCGGAAGTCTCAAAAAGTACTCTCTGCCGGAGGAAGGATTGTTTCGTGGCATCATCTCGCCGCATTATACGAGCGAGTGTGTGATATACCTTGGACTCGCAATCGCTGGAGCACCCCCAGGTCAACCTTTGAATAAAACCATTGCTACCGTAGTCTTCTTCGAGGCTATTAACCTGGGCATTACCGCGGAGTCCACTAGAGCATGGTACAGCGAGAAGTTTGGTGCGAAGAGCATAGAAGGTAGATGGAGAATCTTCCCGTACGCTTATTGAGTGCACGACATATAGGCAATGACTTCGGATGCCGTATACACACACAAGAGACCTGGATGGAGGGATATGCTGCTCAGTCGCGAAACTGATACCTAAAGAGATCAAGCCTTTGTGCCAAACAACCTACGGCCCAGCTTTGACACTTTCAGCACATCTCGATATGTGAGGCTCGTACGACTTTGTCGTTCGTTTACGCCGTCTTTCAAAAGCTCTGGATGCCCTAGCAAATCCCAGTTCGCAACCGTCTCAGAATTAAGATTTGTGTCCGCTGTCACATCGGCAATTCCGTGCAGATAATTTGTGTACATCTCCCCCGTTGTGATCAACAAACTCCTTGGCTCCTGTAGGATCTTCCACCGTGGCCCGCTCTCAGTACCGCCATGCTCATTGCTGCCGTAGATGTCAAGACAGAGACTTGCGCCCAGGCTAACAGTGCAAACAACGGGATGGTAGGCAGAGCCGTCTTTATGTGGCATGATGCCTTGTCCTGGAAGGTATTCGTTGATTAATACGTGATTCGGTGCTTTGTGAGGGCTATCGGAGAACATATTCAGGCTTGGATCATCGGCATTCACTGGTAAAGAGAGGATTCGTGGAATTATCGGGTTGATGAGCCACGGTGGCAGGGGGGACTCCAGTAGAGTGTTGTTTGCCAGATCGGACGGCCATGTCTGCAGTCTTCGATGAGTGAGCGTCTTCCATCGAGGCTTCGGAGCTGTTGCTATCTTCGAATGATCAGTGGTGGCCTTGGGGTGACTCTTAATATCATACTCACTTTCTCAAGAATGGCAGCTTCTTCTGCTTTGGTTATGAAATCAGTAACATAGCAAACTGTGCCGGGTAGAGACTTGACTGTTGCCTCTTCAAGGCTGATGGGGAGACCGGTTAGTGGAGAGTTGAGTGAGCTCATAGCAAAAAGGTGATAGATCAAGCAAGGAGAGATCTGTAGCGTGGGGAAGAAGTGATAGATTGACACAACGCAAGCCACATCAGCGGAGCTAGTTTATTGGGAAGCTAGCACAAAGAGCGATGCCGATGATTCTGAATCTGTTACTGGTTGAAGCTAATGTGGCCAACAGACGATAAGGTTTGCGTCAAGCGTCAAGCTTTAGGCCGCCACGCCAGCGCGGGTTCGTTTGAACGCCTAGCAATTATTTCGTACTAAAAATCAACAGACCATAACGTCAATATTGCGTCTGTATATAGTATATTCATGTGCCGTGAGGGAGTGTTGTCTCTGAGCCAGCACAATATGGCCATGCATGAATTGTGATTTGCGACGACGGAATTGGTGATGTAGAGCAGCAAATAATGTGCCATAATACACGAAACAGGTCACCGTACTCCAACTGCCGCCGCCAATCACAGGCCTCGAAGCCAATCGCCTCCAATGTCTTCAATGAGGAGCTTCCAATGAGTCGACGACCTACAACGGAGGCCTCTTGTATTCGATTATTATAGAAGCGCACAAACTCCAAGGGCCTTCAGCGATCACATTGTCTGTGTTTCGGCATCCATCGTGGTGGCCGACGACGCTTGCGACACTGGGACGACCCCCAAACACCAAACGACCACGAAGCCTTGGTTGTTGATCGAGGGTCCTGCCTCGGTCTCAAGCATTGGCCCAAACGTCGAAGTGACGGGCACCAAAGATGCAGAGGGGGAGACGGGGGCCGACAATATAAATCAGATCCATACTGCGACAGATCCAGATGTGGCGACGATGGAGCCCGCCGAACCCACCAAGTCGCCTCCAGGAGTCGATGCGCCAGACACGACAGAAAGCGCAACTCCAATAGGGATCAAATCATCACCTCCTCCTCTGCCAGTACCAGCGCAGGCGCAAGTGTCGACTCCGAATGTAGAAAACGAGGGCGACGCAACTCCTGCTTCGGGGAGCGACTCGGAAGCGGAGACGGTGGTGCTGCCTGGAGCTGATGGCTACTCGCCATCGAAGATTCGAAAGAAGCGAAAGATCAAGCTCGAAGACAAGACAAACGAAAATGGTGGCGACATCAATATGGATATTGATGTTGACATTGACAAAGGTACTCACATCGCCCAAGTAGACGTGAAAGCTGAGGAAGGTCAAACCTGGAATGAAGGCGCAGCTTCCCTTTTGGGAAAGAGAAAACGGTCGAAACATGGCAGCGCTACTAGACCTGATGATAACCATACGGGGAATTCCAGCGGATTAAGCTCTGTGCCGACGTCACCTGCTGCTCGATCATTGCCAGGTCCACCCAAGAGAACCGGCTCTGAGCCAGCAAGGTCCAGGTCCCCGTCACCAAGCGCGCCTCGAAAGGAGAAGCGACACCTAGAGCAGGTAAACAATGAGTCGGGATCTGAACGTGATAAGGACAATTGTCGCTCACATAAGAGGCGAAACTCCAACGCGAATAATTCTGGTAAACACAGCAAAAATTCCGCCACAGACGGTACACCTCAGCATCACCGAACGGAGTCTCCTTCGCCCACAAGGCATAACAACACATCTGCTGCGAATGGCTTAAGCCATAAAAAGAAAGCTATCCCAGCTCCACTGCGCACAACCAAGGACCATTCCATCGACTATCAATCTGACGCATCATCAACTGGCGAGTCGCCATACACCCGACGCTCGAGAACACGCAATCTTGGGACACCTCCAACCGGGGATCTAGCTCACTCCGCAAAGATGCCCCCGCATCGTAGAAGGCCAGATAGATATGGACGTACGCCACTCACGGATGCATGCGAAGATGGGGACTATGATAAGGCGAAGCACCTGCTTGCAGAGTATCCAGAGGACCTCGACCAACCAGACGCAGCTAGGAACACGCCTTTGCAATGTGCAAGCTTGAACGGCCACGAAGACATTGTCCAAATGTTACTTCAGAATGGCTGCAACGTTCATTGCAAGAATGACCTTGGAGACTCGCCTCTTTTGGATGCTGTAGAGAATGGCCACTTGCAAGTAATCAGACTTCTTCTTGGTGCGGGTGTGGATCCCCGTGCACGAAATAAGTTGGGTGAGGAACCTATCACGAAAATCAATGAAGACGATGAGGATGCCGATGCAATACGGGAAGCTCTTTTAGCGGCCCGCTTGACATATGCACAAGCCCGCCCCTCAGCCACTAGCCAGACTCCGCAAGCCGAAACCAGTGACTCTAGGAATCGAAGGACCATGAGCCACGGCAGATCGAATAGGACTGGCCAGCACCAGCTTTACACACCACTCACTGTCACCACTCTCAGAACTGCGGCAGCCAAGGGCGACCTTCAAACGGTGGGCTTGGTAGCTTCAGTTCTCGAAGAAGGCCTCGATGATGCTGAATCTTTGATCGCAGCAGCCAAGGGCGGCCACGATGAAGTCCTGCAGATCCTACTGGCAGTCGGCAATGCGAACCCTGATCCATCTCCTATCCCTGGGTCCTGGGAGTACTCCACGCCAATCCTTGCGGCAATTGGCGGCGAGAACATGAAGGTCATTGAGCTGCTTCTTGCAAATATCGATGACGGTAGATTCGACCCGACAAAAACTTACCGTGGCCGAACCTACTATGAGATTGCCAAGGAACGTGCTGGGCCCCTTTGGGAGGATGAGGAGAAGCTCCTGAAAGGTGCCTTTGATAACTACAAATCGTCAGCACGATCTGGTCGCTCTGGTCACTCCTCCAACAATCAACCAACTAGGTCTCACAGGAAGAAGCCATCGGATGCCTCCGACAGACCAAACGGAAGCAAGGAAAAGCATCAGGCCGGGGACAATGGAGTTGACCACAGACGGGATCGATTGGGTTCTCCAGGTAGAAAAGGCGTGAGTCGTTCTAAGGAAGGTGGTGAGGCTCTTGACCGAGAATCAGTCCCGTCACCTTCTCAGGAGAGAAAGAGATCAGAGCTCGATCGAACTGTTAGCCCGTCTGAATCGGAACCAACCAAACCTAGGCGCAAGTTAATATCTGGGAGAGATTTGAAGGGTGGACGCGAGAAGCAAAAATCAAATACCTCTATCACGTCTCCGCCTGGGGCAACCTCGGCTGGCGCTGATGACGATAAGTTAGATGCTGCTGGGAGAAAGAAAAACCTACAGCGTTCTGACTCTAAGGCTGCCTCTGATTCTGTGACTGAGCGGTCGAGGTCCGCTAAGCGAGAAAAGTCGTCAGACCGCATGTCAACAATCAGAGCTCAGTCACCAACAAAGAGACCGAGGACAAGCTCAACACCTCCATCTGAATCGCAAGAAGCTTCAAATAAACGCAGACGTCTCGAATCGGAATCAAAGGGGCTACGCCGTTCCGAGAGTGTACGAGACACATCTCCTAATCATCGCAAGCCAATGCCACCTAGGTCAGACTCATCAACGCAAAAACCTAGCTCCTCAAAGGAACAAAGGCTTGAACCTGGCCGTAAAGAAAACCAGAAGCTGTCCAGCAAGCCAACGCTTTCTGGCGAAAAATCATCTTCTCACAAAGAGGCCAGACCTCGTCCCACTGAGGGTGTGCCAAGCGCCAGATCAAGCCAAGAGGCCGATCAGAAGACCAATTCCGCCGAAGAGGCTGCAGCACTCATTAAGAAGAAGGCTCAGAAGGAAGCAAGGGAAGCAATGGACGCGGAACGCGAGAAGGCAGAGCGTGAAAAGGCTGAGCGAGAGAAGGCAGAGCAAGAGAAGGCAAAACGAGAGAAGACCGAACGTGAGATGAAGATCAAGAAGGAAGAAGATGACCGTATTGAGAAGGAACGCGCCGAGGAAGCAAAGCGACGCGTAGAAGAGGCTCGTGTAGCCCGTGAAGCAGCAGAGAAGCGCAAACTCGAAGAGCAGGCTAAGCGAGCGGAAGAAGACGCTAGGAGAGCGAAAGAGGAGGCCGAACTCCAAGAACAGCAGAGGCGCGAAGAAGCCGAGGCGCAGCGTCGTGCTGAGGAGGAAAGAAAGCACAAGCTTGAGGAGCAGCAGCGCATTCAGCGCGAGGAAGCAGAACGCAGACGAGCTGCCCATATTGCCGAACAGCGAGCGGAGCGCCTCCGTGTTATGAAAGAGAAGGAGGCAGCGCGCCTTGCAATGTTGCCTCCTTTGCTGCGCTGGTTTGATGGTTTGGCCCAACCCGCAATGGCAGAGGTTGCTGTGAAGTTCAAGTTTATGCAAGGCGTCCGCTATGATACGATCGTTCCTGAGGCAACCGGTAAGCCAGACGGTAGAGAGCAGTGGGTGCTAAACACGCACGTCGCGCTCCTCCTCGGCGAGAAGGACCTCCAACTCAGCCGATGTAAGTCCCGCCATCTCTTCTATAGCCCGCGTCTTTACTAACACCTATCTAGACACAGCATGGGAGCGCGTCTCTGCTTCATTCCTCGCCAAACAAGGTCTCTGGCGTCTTAATAAAGACATGTACTCGATGACACGCCCGGACCTGTACCCCTACAACCCCCAGTTCGCCGCGAACCCTTTCCAGAGAGTATCCCCCATGGAAGCCAACGACATGCGCAAAGCCACCTTGCCGCTCTTCCTCGGCCTCGACCTATTCTTCGTCAAGGTCGCAGACCTGATGTTCATCGCGCCGTCCATCCCGCACCTGCGTAACCTCCAGCTCAAGGTCGAGTATTACGAGGCGCTCCCTGATGAGAGCTGGCTGGACCGCTGGGCCGCGCCGGACAAGTGGAAGCAGGACCCTGACTGCGAGAAGTACTTGGGATTTGCGCCAGGCACGAAAACGTATGTTAATGGCGACCTGGTGAGCCAGGGGGGTGCACAGTTGGCAGTGGTGTCACACAGGCCGTTTCCATCGACGAGGGTTCCTCGCGCGGGGTTCATGGAGGTGAAGAAGGGGGAGCCGGAGTATGAAGATCTTGCGAAGCAGCAGGATCTGGGAGATGGAGAGGTTAATGGGCAGGTAGCGAAGGGGGGGGCGAATGGACATGCGGAGGCTGAGAAGAGCGGGGGCGAGGCACCGAAGAAGGGGGAGAGCGATGCGGGTGTCACGGATGGAGTTGGCGCGAATGGGGTTCTGTGAGCGTAGGGAGGGCGGATTGGTTTGGTTTTGTGTGGCTAGCTGTTTGGCTTTGTTTACGATACCTGTTATGATATGGCGGTCTGCACGATGTAGGTGTCGTTGGGACGGCGAGATGTGATGAGGTGGGTGGAGGAGGGGTGACTTAATGATGGGCGGGTGGGTGTTTTTAGTGACGAGGGATCGGATACAAGAAGGCAACGAATTAGGTGGATATCAGAATTCGGGAGATGTAGAGTATGTAGCTAGATTAGTAAATCAAGCAATGTTCTCATTTATTCGTCATGATGTTCGTTTTGCCAATGATTACTTTGCAAATTGATGTGTTTTCCCGGCATAGATAAACTCTAGATTGCGCACACGGTGAATTTCAATACCGGGCTGCCTTGGATTCCTAGATCCATTATATATACAGAGACAGTTTCATTAACCCCCCAATCCAATCCAACCCAACCAATGCAGTCTTAATGATAGTGCGGACCGTCCTTGCCCAATGCCAATAAACCATAAAAACGCCAACACACATACAGAAGGTCTCCAAGCCCGAGCTCTACCTCTAACGTCTACACAAGCCAACTCTGTCGACCCGATGGGCCAACACACGGTCAACCATCAAATAGATGGCAACATCTTACACTGCTGGAGCCAAAGCTCCTCAGTCTCGTTTCTCAAAACAAATGACACCCATAACTCATAGCCCCTTATCCCCCTTATCAACCCCTGAACTTCTCGCCTCCCCCTCTGCTGCTGGGCTCCCTCCCCACCCCCATGGTATCCAAGTTCCTGGCTCCCTCCTCCCACCCGCACCCGCCTCACCAATCCCCTCCAACGGATCAATCTTCTCAAAATCACCTTCACTCCTACTCTTACTAAGCTCACTTAGCGCCGCCTCGCTCACTCTCCGCGGCACCTCCCCATCTCCCCCAAGCAACCCACCGAGCACCCCCCTCCCCGCCTCTTCAGAAGGGGAAGCCGTTGCCTCGCGATCCAGCGCCGAAAGCAGAAACATGAGGCGCTCGCGCTGGGCGCTTATGAAGGACGCGCGCTCGGGGCCCTGGATGGACTCCGGTACTAGATTGGTCGCCTGCACCGACGGGGACGATGACGTCGCGGCACTCACCGCGTTGGCGAGCAGTCCCGATATATCGGCGGCGGACCAACCTCCCCCCGCCGCAGCTGCGAATGCCGGGCGCGCGCTGGGAAGGTTGAAGCGCTCGAGGAGGGAGGCGGTGTAGGAGCGCTGCGCGGGTGGGGGTGGAAGGGGTTCTTGCTGGGTTGGAAGGCCGAGGAGCTGCGACTTGGCGAGGTTGAAGGCGCGGCGGAGGTAGATCCAAAAGGAGGTGCGGAGGCGGTGATGGGTTGTGGTTATGAAGTCGTCGATGGCGAGTTCATGGGTGCGCAGGAAGGGGTGTAGGCGGGTTTCATAGAGGAGGCGTGCGCCTTGGGTTTGTGGGGCGATGAGGTAGAGGAGGAAGAAAAGGCGGAACCAGGCGTAGAAGGGGATCCTGGGAGGGGGGGTTAGCAGGTGGATCTGGGTGGGGTGGAAGAGGAAAAGGGGGGCGTACCAGTATAGGATGAAGTAGAGCCACGATTCAGCGAGGAGGCCACAGGCAAGGACAACCCAGTACATTAGCCATGGCTTGAGGAGGGCGGGGTCACCCGCGTTGAGAGCTTTGTAGGAGGCAAACACGGGGAAGAGGAAGGTGGCGATCGACCTGGGAGAGCTATTAGTATGGATAGTATGGAGAGTAGGCAGTGGTTTGTAGTGGGAGGGGTTGGTGAAGTGTGGGATAAGAGGGGGAGCGTACGATAAGAGCATGGCAAAGAGGTCGAACATGGCTGCGGCGAGAAGACAGCGAGAAAGCTGTGCCGGTCTAGAGAAAGTAGTTGCTTTTCATGGGCGATTTATAGTAGAAGTCTATATCTACGAGGGCGTACTCTGAATATTCTAGTAGTAATAAGAAGTAACACGAGGGGAAGCCTATAGACGATGACGACGATGGTGGTTGTTTGCATCGCGGCAGTCGATGCGGCTTACATAAGCGAACATGACCTGACGCGTGACCTTGGGAGGTAAAATTGTTCTGTATCCTTATCCAAATCCTTTATCGTCCCTTTTCTGTGGGGATGCGCGTCTGTCCCTGAAAATGAAACTCCACATGAACTCTGAGATCTCAAATTCAAATGTGAAAGCAGCAATCGAAAAGAAAAATGCAATTGCCGCCTAGAATTACCGCCTTCAGCGCGATCGGCTAGAAACAATATCGATAGCGGCAACGGAGGCCAAGACAATGGCAATCGCCGTCGTATCTGTACCTGCTATACGCAGGAACAACTATCACAATCCCAGGCGCTTGTTCTTCATGCAAGTGACGAATTCTCTTCACACTCCTCGCAATTTCCGCCGCCTAATATCCGCGATGGCGGAAGTAATGCGGTATTACCACACCACGCCATGGCATCATGCCAATATCCAACACAGCCTGGCGGCCCCTGATCTTCAACTATGGCACTGTTGGATCTAGGGAAAGGAGAGCCTAGACCACTGTTTTCTCTTCATGCGCAGCAACCGAAGGCTGCCTATCCCTACCATAGAATCCTTGTCCTAAGGGACAAACACTTTGATCCTGTAGAAGCTCCCTGCTGGTTTCGAAGCCACTTTTCGGAACTACACAGGATATATCACGTGCAGGAGTAACACTGATGTTGGACGCAGCGTCTCAATCGGGCGGGGAAAGGAGAATTTGCGGCGCGCTCGATCGGAGCGAGGGCCGAGCGAAGTGGGCCTTTGTTGGAGTCAGGATGAGATGGTGATCTACACTAGGATATTTGCCTGACCAGGGCAAGGAGGTCTTTGGTAGATTGAGTTTGTTGGTGATGTGAGTGATGTTACAGCAACGGCGAAGATCAAGGAGCTGTGGAGAGGCATTTATGGGGTTCAGGGCAATATATGAGAATATTCTGTAGCCGATCAATCACTCGGGCACGGATCGGGACAGCTCGCCGTGAAAGTTACAGAACTGGTCTATCTTGACTATCACGGCAGTGATTGCGGCTACTCTGCCACCACAGTTCAAGTTCGGCAGTCAGTTATCAGAAACCTCGTGTCTCGGAACAACTTCCAACGAGATTGCTGACACGTTTCTGGCGCTGCAATGGCGGGCTTGTCAACTGGCTAGTGTGCATAGTTGGAGGATCGGTGTCGCGGCCCCGCGCGGCCATACTAGGGACGGCACGTGCGGCTGATGCACATCCGCGCCCCAACAACGTTGCCGAGCCGTAGCTTAGTCGAGATCAGGTGGGTATGATGGTCTCATGATGGGGGCCACGGAATGCGGGGAGCGAGATAGGAGCGAGATTGGAGCGAGTGGAGGAAGGGCGAAGGATGAGCACGGTGATGGACGACGCAGGCTTCGGGGTTTGGCTGGTGGACATTATGGACATCACAGACTAGTTGGGTAAGCTGACACGTGGGGGGGAGTTGTAGTGAGGCTGTTGGTTAATTACTGTGCATAGCCAGCCACTGACCTAGTCGAGAGTTCGTTAGTTCGCATGGGTTACAGTTTATGTGGCCTAGCTAGCTCGTGTCTGAGCAAGCAAGTGCCGTTTCTGCCGAATAACACTTTGGGTAAAGAAGCTGGCGAAGAATAGAAGACAAGGGAGAGAGGCCGACGAAAGCGAGAAAAATCGAGAGCCAATCGATCGCGCAATTATTTCGAGGGATCATTGTTGGTGCTTAGATGGAACGGATTGGTAAGGGGGTAGCTGCGGTCAAGGCGTCGCACGGCTGGCTCGACCTGTCAGAAGAGGCGTCGAGGCGCCCACGCTTGCGATTGGCCAGACAATTCTCATTCTTGGGACAGAAGCGAATTTCTGATTCGTCAACGAAAAACTCGCAATTTTCATTTTCGTCTCCGATACGGAGAGGATAGGTGGAAAAGAATGTCTTGCGATACTGGCGTGAATGGCGGCTTCGGCTAGGCTAACGGATTAGACTGGCGGGCTGGGCGGTCTTGTTTGGGTAAGTGAGACATCGTGAACGGGGGGGCTAGAGGATGAAGAGCATGAGGTCGACGAGGAGGACGTGGATGTTATTGAGGCATTTCAAGTGCGGGGGGTCCAATCGGGGAGACTGAGCAACGGAGAGTGGATGGGTTGCACCGAGCATGCTCGGGCACGGGACCTCTCTTTTGCGAATGGAGAACGAGATACGATGAGCGACGGGATCTCTTCAGCTCAGGAGATTCTCCTGATGAAGAGGCTACGGAGGCTCACTGCAACGTACTCTCTCTGGATCCCAGGACATCGAAATTGCCGTGAAACATACACGACATCGCGTGGTGGACAGAGACAGGGACGGGGGGAGTCGTGTACCTCGAGGGGGTTACTGTGATGTGCAGTGCAGCGAAGTGCAGCAGCGGCGATGTGCTGAACTACGGACGGGAGGGAGGGAAGGGAGTGCGAAAGGCTCGAGCCGCCGCGTCCGTTAGCGGCAGGATCGTTTTGTAATCCCTCGCTCATACCAGCCCGTATAAGGTAGTTGAGACTAAGAACCAGAGCTAAGACGGCGAAGTACAGTGCCGCTGCCCACTTGCAATGCACCCCACGCAGAACAACGGGGGCGCGAGAAGCAGATCTCGCGCCAAGGCAGGCTTAGGGTATTGAGCCTGTCGCTCTATCTGGCAGCGGGCGGTCGAAGCGGGCTGTTGAGATCAAAAAGTGAAGATCTCGTTACAGAGTGGACACTATAGGGTTCCAGTCTAGATGTACCTGAGCAGTACAAGCAACCAAGTACAAAGTTACAACTGCTCTCCTCAGTGGAAGTATAGCATCCGCAGAGATCGGTCGATTGTCATGGATGCCAGGAAGCTAGTCGAGGGCTCCTTTTGATCGGTCAGTCCGACCATGGCTAGTTGGCCTGGGGCTGTCCTTGGGGGTAATGGCGATTGTTCATAATGGGGATGCTAACGAGGGGGGACAGTTTGGAGGATACACTGGAGGACACACTGGAGGACACGCTGTCGTGAGAGCATCAGCAAGCCGGTAGTTGAAGAGAGTTTGTGGAGAGTCATACTAGAGTACAGTAGGTGTCCTGGGGACAGGAGAATTGGGACACTGTACTCCCCGTTGTAGCACTGTGGTACACTTCAGTAAGATGCTCCCTTCTTGCTGAAGCATTCTCCGGCGCTGACAAAAATCTTTTGCTCTCAACAGAAACTCACAGACTCACAGAGGTACTTCCCGTTCTCTCCACCCACACCAGACACACGAGGTATCTATCTGTCTCTTCTTTCGTTCCTTTCAACAGCAACCACAACCACAACAACAGCCACAACAACAACCACAACAAGGGTCCAGGGGTCAAGGGTTCCTCTTGGGGCTTCGAGTACTAGAGGAGTATCCCCTCCCCTCCCTAGTCCAACGAAACCTCGCCATTGTACTCTGTTGCTCACGTATCTTTCTTGTACCTCGCCAGTTCTTCTGAACCACCTCCTCCTCCCTCTCGTCAAAAATATCCACTCAAGTCCCCATATTCACCCATCATCATCAACCCATCCCCCATCAATACATCATCATTCTCCTCACTTCTCACTCCTCACCACTCTATACCATAACAGTTAACAAATAGGCCTAAGCCCCGAGCTAAGCCGCCCCCCCTGTTGTTTCGATCGGAAGGACGAGAGCAGATCAAACCCCATAAAAACACTACTTTCGTTCTTATATACACACAGACATTATCAATATATACCTACTCTCCCACGCATACACCACAGACCCTACCTGCAACGTCCTGCATCTTCTTCCGAATTTCTCCTCCTGCATACTCTCTGGAGACCCGTTCTTTCATTTTCATGCACCCCATCCCACGGCACTTACATATACATCGTCCACAGCATCACCGCCGCCGTCGCCGTCGTCCCCATTATTGTCGTAAACCAGACCGCTCCCTGCCACGCTCTGTCGGCAGCCAACGCTCGCAGAAAGGTGGCTGCAAGGCCCACCAGGACGAGTGTTCCCATCCAAGCCACATACTGTGTTGTGCTACATCTCCAAGTTCGGAACCTAAGCTAGCTCTTTTTGACACTCCGACTCGGCTTTCCCACTTCTATGCGCCCGGTATCCTGACTGCCTCAGCTCGCAGTTTCTCACCTTCGCAGCTCCAAAGTTGACAGTCGAGGAAAGAACTTCCTGCTACATCTGGCCAACTTCTCAGTTCCGTTGCTGCAATCTCCTAGGGGTATCTGCCTCCAAAACCTCCCGGGAACCGACGCTCCGCATCTTATCATGCATGTAGATAGCCACTGTTCCTGAACCTACCCACTTTGAACAGGAACCAGTGCAGAGACGGCTGCGCAGTTCCAACAACCAGGAAACGCACGTACAGGATCACTCATAAGCCCCCTCGCGACTTATGATCTGGGCATCGACAGACGAGGAAGAGCAAGCAATGCACGGTATGATGGGTCACTTTGGCATGGACGATGACCCGAACCACCAGCAGAGCAGCGAGCAGCACGGCAACTACAGCAACGACGTCTGGGCTGGCATTCCCGCAAATAGTTATTCCTCGCCACAACAGACATCGCCCATGTATGAATACCAGAACTACCAGCTCATGAACCACGGGCTACCACTCAGTCTACCCGAACATCCCACCTTTCCGAGGATGCCGCCTCCACCGGCGCATCAGCAAACTCTCCTACCACTTCTCCCCGCTCCGGCTTGGATGAATAACAATCCCGCCATGTCCAATTTTCCCGCTACCATGCCCAGCATGTTGACAAACCCAGGCGGGCACCCGACACGACAGGTCAGAATGGCGCCCAACTCCGCGCGGGTGAGAGCGTCGAAACCATCGCCACAACATGGCGGTGGTAGGAAATGCTTGACCGATGAGGCAAAACGAAGAATATGCCAAATCCACATGGACAACCCGAGTATGAAACAGGCACAAATCGGAGGTGAGTTCCTGTATTGTTGCCAAATTATGGACGCTAACATCTGTGTAGCTCAGTTCAATGTCGAGAGAAGGTATGCACTTAGGCCCTTTGATTCTCCCCAATGCATTATCTAACCGCTGTAGCACTGTCTCCAAAGTCCTGCGCCAAAAGGAGAAGTTCCTGTCTCTCGAAGAGCCCAGCGTATCGCCTGCCAAGCTACCAAAAGGCAGAGCACAAGACATCGATCTCGCTCTCCACAGTTGGTGGCACAACGAGTGGAAAAAGGGCGTTTTGCGAAACCGTGAGGAGATTAGAGAGGAGGCAATAAAATTTTGCAGTATCCTTAATAACGAACAAGGCCTCAAAAAGGCCCACGACGACCAGTGGCTCGATGAGTTCGTACGGAACCACAACGCCAGTACGAAAAAAGAGAAGCACCACAACGTCAGTACGAAAAAACAGAAGTACAATGGCCGCATGAAACTCTCACGCCGTTCATCAGAGGCGAATATCTCTGACATCGCCACCTGGGGCCAGGGATCTGCAGGTTCGTCTATTGCCAACACGCCGAGCGGGCACTCGCCTGGCTCCCCGTATGACTTCACATCGCCACTGTCTGGGGTTAAAGACGAAGACGACTACTTGCCCTTTGGCTCCATTGGATACCGCCATTCAAACTCACGAAGCACTGCATCTCTGTCCAGCGAATTCACTGACACCACTGTGGGCTCTTCCTACTCCGGCGGCCCTTCCAGCCCCGCAACCCCCTTCTCCTTCTCCCCGGAGACGACACAAGGTCCGTTCCCGCCGCCGCAGTACGTACGGGCCATAGCACCCTCGTACCCGCAGCGCCCGCGCTCGCAGACCTTCCCCATGCTCGCCATCGACCCGGACACAGCTACAACCGCCACATTCCCTCACCACTCCACCTCGCCGCCTGCCCTCGACGCATCCTCCGACCCCATAGCCACAACCCCATCAACGACCGCCAGTACTGCCTCGACCTCCCCAACCCCAGACGACGCGCGAATCGCTCTCGAGACCTTCCTCAACTATATGGAAGTCGCGGCGCCGCAGGGCCTCGTCGACGAAGCCGAGTACCAAACCGTTGTCAAGTTAACCGAGCGCATGCGCCAGCACAGTCTCGGGTCTATCAGGGCCATCGCCGAAGGCGACACCGGGTCCGGCAATATGGAGTGCAGCATTGTGTAGACAGCTCATGTCATTTCGGTACGGTGCACAGCGCACGATGCCGATGTTTGGGCCCGGAAATGCCTTGCGTATTACTGTACGGTGCTGTACCAGTACCAGTGCCCAGTACCCGCCACGGGTGCTGCCGCTGCCGCGCTCCCGAGCACAATGCACGCACGTTCCCGCCGCCCGCACCCCACGATAACTACACGACATCACCACCGCACCTCCTTGCTTCCACTCATGCTGCTTCTGTATCGAGTTTTGCAATGCGTGTTTCTGTTTCGCCATCTACGTATCTATTGTTTTTATTGTTTTTTGTTACTTCCTTTTTGTTCTTGCACCGCAATTACGTTTCTACCAGGTTCATATACCCCACATACCCCCCATAAAGACATTCCATCCGCGCAAGCGGGCTTCACTGTGATTAGCTTTTTCTGTTCTAGTTTTTGTTATTATTTCCTAGCAAAGTGGTTATTGTTTACTGCGTCGCCTCGTTCAAATATCACTATTTGCTTTTTGTGCCTGGCTTTCATGCATGTCTGTTGTTTTATTGTTTGTTTCAGTGTTCGAGTATTTACTCCGTCTTTTCAGTTTACTGGGAATGGGATGGGAATAGGATCTAGGGATGGAAGGGGGAGGTTCAACCCACCAAACGCTTTTAATAGCGCGGAGAACGGCGAAGAGGATACTAGGTTCAACTGGGGGTTGGAAAAAGGGGTTGGTTGTATGGGAGTGAAATCAGACTGGTTGGAGCGCCCACGCGCGTACATGGCAAGGAAGGGGAGGAAAGTAGTCTCAGAGAAAGGAAAGTTGGATATAGCAGGCTCGAACGAATGAACTATTTGGGCGGCCCAAAGTCTGGGAGGCCCCTTCTGAACATAAAAGTCTTCGCTTGCCATGACTCGTCGTGTATATATGTGCTCCATATTATGTCGGGGTGGAGGAGATACACAACCCCCCCCCAAAAAACACCCCTAGAAAAATCTATCTACACCGCTATCTCGACCACATCAGCGCCCCCAACTATTCCTTTACCCCCAGCAAGCTCAGGCAGCAAACCCACCACACCAGCCTCGAGAAGCGAATACACGAAACAGCGATTCATCCACGCATCCCCCCAAACCCCCAACATGCGCTCCACTCCTTCAAACTCTTCTTCCCTACCTCCCTTCACCTTCGCCTTCCCACTCCCAAAATACACACCCCCCATCCACCTCGGCACCAGCCCAACCACCCCCTCCGCAGCCCTCCTCCGCATCCTCGCCGCTTCCTCCCCAACCGGCATCGGCGCCCCAGGCGGACTCGGCGCATTAAGCGGAAACAGCAAGCCACGGAGCGCCCTCAGCGTCGGCGCGGCTGGGGGCAAGAGACCGAGTAGGAAATGCGTAAGTAATCTGATTAATCCAACGTTAGCCTCGCCGCCTCCAAGCGACCTGTCACTTCGCGTGTAAGCATAAAAGAAAAGGGGGGTATAAGGCTGACTAGCTAAGAGTGGGGGGTGTGAAACGAGAAAGGCAGCGCGAGGCGGAACCCAAGCGAGTTGCTCGAAGCGAGGTAACACAATTATCTCCCCCCCGGCGGATGCCTCGATCGGGTATCCCCGCCCTACCGCTCAAGGCGAGTGCCCGTCCCCAGGCCTAAACCCGGGGGGAGGATAAGCCCAGTCTGGCCCAAACCAGGAGGACACCCCGGGTTAATGTGCCACACCGGGCGCAGGCACAGGGCGAAAGGGCTCGCCGGCGCCGGGTCCCCGCCGTAGCACAACCGCTTCTGTCGTGCGTGCGACACTTGTTTCGCATCGGGTGGGCACAGCGTGGGACAGAGACAGCGAGTGCGGAGGTGTCTGACGCGGGGCCGGAAAGTGGGGGATTTTTGGGGGGGGGGCGAGGTGAGCCGCGATGGACGTGGGGGGTGGGGGTGAAGGGAAGTGCCGGTAGTGCGATCGCTTGATGACACGATGTTGGATGGGGGGAGGGGGAGATTGCGCGATGTGGTAATGTGAATCCGGGAGGCCGTGAGGCCGCCTTTCAGCTCACCGTTTCGCACGCCTCGTTCGCCGATCGGTGAGAACTGACGAACTGGCAGTGGAGAGGAGAGGTGTTGCGGGTACCGATGGGTGTAGGGATATAGGGGAGGGATGTAGGGATGTGTGTATGGATGTATGAATGGATGTACCTCTGTACTCGTGAAGAGCATGGAGGTACATGGCTGCCCAATGAGGCACAAGGGCTTGGATGCATCTGCAATGCATCTGTATCGCGCACGGACAGCGCGTCGGGGTAAACTTGCTCTCTCCCCGGCCGCCGTGCATAGGTCTGTGCACTCACAGAGTCTGGCATTGGTAGGAGCGCCGGCGCCTAATAGACTTTGGTGCTGTGCACACCTTGTACCTGCGAGGTACCACTGTCCTCGTACAGGTACAAGACGATAGATGTATAGCCAAAGTCCCATACGGTGTGCCAAGTACGAAAGTACGAAGAAATAAAGCGAAAAAACGAGGTAGAGCGGATGAGGAAAGGGTTGCGCGAGTCGAAACGAAGGAGGAGAGAGCTGATGGGATGGATAAAATAACGAGGAGCGAAGCCCGCTACAACGTCACATCATCATCTTCATCCAACTCCCTCTCCTCCCCCTCTCGTCCACCTCTCTAAAGCCATCTTCCCATCTCCGCCAACGACATCGCAGAAACCAAAAACACGCATTCGTTCCCAACTAGGAAACAGCCTCCCATTCGCCCAAACACCACCAAAATATTGGCTTGGCAAATTTCATTTCGGATCGGAGGTAAGAAGATCAATTCTCCTTCGCTTGGTTGCTCCGCGCCTTCCGCAGATTTGCATACGCACGATAAACGCACGGTCCGCTGTCGGATTGTGCGTTTGTGTGTGTCCAAACCAAGGATAAGAGTAAATGCAGAGTAATGCAGGACGATAACGGGACATGCGGCCTCGCCTGTGGCCTACAGCCGAATGCAGGGAAGGTCCCCTGCTCCACTGTTTTCTATGCGCAGGGGTGCGAGCGATGCATTGGCTCCGGGAGGGTGTGTAGATATGTCCACTTTCGTCCACTTGAGACGCTGGGGGTTGAGTGGAAAAGAGAAGGAGAGCAGCAATGACAGGTGGAAAGACGACGGGGGGAGAGGTCAAGTGATTGAAACCGTATGCGGTCTAACGACGGGGATCGAGGATCGGATCGAAGGGCAAGGGGAGATTGGTCGGGGTGTTTATGAGGGGTGTGGTAGGAGTCGCTTGGATGAAGTGATTGAGATGAAGATGGTGGGATCGGGCTGAGTTGGGTAGGAATTCCTCAACGGCCACGGGAGAGATGGTGCAAAGAAGCAAAAGGATAAAATGCAGGGACCAAACGCAGGTTCGTAGCGTGGACAGGATAGAACAGAACGGAACGGGACGGAGGATCGTACCGCGAACAGAATAGAACAGAACCAAAACGTGGGCAGAATAGAATAGAACAGCCACACATACCGGTCAACCACCCCATCCACTGCCCCCACCCTCCCAGGCCCATACAGCATCACCCACTGCCCCAGCGCGAGCGCTCCGTACGCCCATGGCATGCGCTCCTCGAGTTCGACCTGTCTTGCCAGGAAACTCCACATCTTCATCCCAAGCACCGGCGTCGGACCTGTCGCCGTCGTCGGCGACGTCGTCGATTTCGACAGCCGAACCCCACGACGCGGCAACGATGATGAAGTCGCGACCGCAATGACGAGAGCACGCACAGCAGTGAAAGCGAGGAAGGCGAACTGAATCACCATCCAGAATGTCGCCTGCCATCCCCCCTTTCTCGTCGAGCCGTCGTCGCCCCTATCAACCCTCCTCGCGCTCTTCCCCCGCGCTGCAACGCCCTCCACCACCTTCGCGATACCTTCCCATATAACCCCCGACTCGCAGGCTCTCTCCACTGCCTTCTCAATCACGAGATCGGCGAGGATGGAGCCGACGAGGGCCATGAGCGCGGGGTTGTCACGCTCAGTGGGCGGGAGGAGGGTGTGTAATAAGCGCCGGGCGAGGAGCTCGCGATAGGCGGCGTCATTAGCGGATTGTAGTTCGATACTCGCAGGGTCGGTCGGGTCGGGGACGGGTGAGAGCGCGGGGTGAGGGTGGAGGGCGTGGTATATGTTGCGGGGTGAGGCGACGAATGGAGATGGGAGGTGGGTTGTGTGGGCGGTGCGGTAGGCTAGGAGTTTGTTAGCTATAGTTTTCGTGAACATTTTGACCCGTTCCTTCGCAGTCATTCATCGCCCTCCCCTATTCCCCGGCCACACTCAAACAATAAAAATAAAACCCACCATCAACATGGCCCCTCCCCACCTCCCCCACAACCCCCCCAATCTCAACAACCACCCCTCCCCATCCCCCATTCTCCCTCTTCCTCTCCCCGAGCCTCCCCCATCCCTTCCTCACAACTCCCTCTACCAACTCTCCAATCTCCCCCACAAACCCAGGATCTCCTGTTATGTTTCCATACCACTTCACCACAAACTCCCGCATCACCACCGCCAGCAGGGCGTATATCTCAAAATCCACATCCTTGTCTCCCGTGAGAGGTTTGAGGAGGGCCGAGAGGGGTGTGTCTTTCGAGGCGGTGGGGTGGAGGGTGCGTCGGATGAGGGCGCTGGTCGCAGCGGGGGAGAGGGCGGCGAGGAGCTGCGCTTGTGTTGGTTGTGGTGCTCGGAGGGCGGGTGACGGAGTCGCTCTCGTGGGCTTTATGGATGTATTGGAGGATGGTTGAGGTAGAAGGGCGGTGGTACGTGAGGGTGCCATGGTGGGTTGTGTGTGTGCTTATCTGTATATCTTGTCCTCCCTCCCTTACGTCCCGCCGAGCGAGTAGAGCGAGGTGTATGTTTCTCTCTTCCGTGCAGTCCAGTCGCGTAGAGTCGTGTAGGGCTCGGGGTATATATGCGCTCGCTGCGTGCGTCGCCCTCTCGTCTTGTCTCGGAGCTTGTTAGCTCTGCAGTGTTGTGATGTCTCGTAGTATCGAACCCTTGCGCCTCGTCTTCGCGCCTCGCCCTCTCCTCGCGTTGAAGATCTAATCCAGCCCCAGCTGCTTCGCCCGCTCTTCCTCTCTTGCCCTCTTCGTTCCTTCCCTCTTTAGTTACTCCCCTCCGTCGCTCCTTCCCTCTTTCCTCCTTCGTTCTTTCCGTGCTTAGCTCTTTCCGTCCTTAGCTCTTTCCCTCCTCGAGTCTCTTCCTCGTTCGCTCCTTCCCTCGTATATCTTCCGCTTGCTGATTCCTCCACTATCGCACACTACAGCATCCAGTCGTCTCGTCGTATCCTGCGCGTATCGTGTCGTGGTCGTCGTCAAAATAAAAAGTTGCCCTATCAATAAGGTGAGGGTCCCCCAGCCGAAGCTAAGTGACGACACCCGCCGCCCCGCCGCCCCACTAGCGC
The DNA here is from genome assembly GCF_001662655.1 of Pseudogymnoascus verrucosus. Lineage (NCBI taxonomy): Eukaryota > Fungi > Ascomycota > Leotiomycetes > Thelebolales > Thelebolaceae > Pseudogymnoascus > Pseudogymnoascus verrucosus. The sequence goes on from NW_017263653.1 coordinate 636,975, forward strand.
ATTGCGGGTTACTGCTTGGTCCGAGCGCGCTGGGGACGATGCCTGGCTGGATAGAGTAGCTTAATCTGCGACTATAATAACTACCAACTTCACTGTAAGATCGGTATCAACAGGCATGTATAAAGCTATATTCCTGGCACCGTGTCAAGAAGCACAGATACGGCAATGATACCACCACCCAGTTCTTTCTCGGCTCTTTGAGTAGGTAACGACAGCTAACTATAATGGAACCAACCACACTCGCCCCCATCCCCGAACGCCAACGCTTCTGTTGAGCGCGCGAGCACTCCACGCCGTCTGTGTCGCCCATTGCTTAGGCGAAAATGCGCTGGTAGAGGCTGGTGGATGCTGGTGACGGAGGATCGGGCAATTGGGAGTGCTGTCACCGCGCTATCGCCGTTGATAAAGCTATCACCGCTCGTTCCTCCCCTGTCACCGTTCGCTATCTTGCTACCGAGAGCGCAGCAGGCAGGTTAGTCCTGGAAATCCCCACCAAACAGCTGTTCCATCACCATTGTCAGCTTATGGAGCTCCAAGACAGGCTCCCCAGTCCTCCTGGGGTGTAGATTTGCTCGCTCATCGCTGAGGAAAAAGAGACATCGGGGCGCTCGCATATATACAATATCACCACCACATCAGTTCTCCCTTCGCCTCTCCCTTTTCCCATACTCCCCTATCCCTTCCAGCCCTCAGAACCCCTGGCTACACTCCAACTCACACCCTCAAAGCCCCATATTCTACACCATGGCCCATTCAAATAGTGCAGTCAGCGCAGGCCAAGCGCCCAGACCCAGACCCGCCTACCATATTCATCTGTTTCCACCGCCCCAAGTATATTAGAGTGGCTTCTAACGAACTGACCTCATTTTTTCCTTTAACTTACAAGTCAATCTTTCCTTCGCAACTAACCTGATCTTCTAACAACACACACTCGTCGATCATGTCCGAAAATCTCAAGCCCGCTAGGTTCGGAGGACGAGGGCCACGGCGGCGATGCGTAGATGGAGAGTGAAAGGTTGTTATGTCCGCTACTGCCGTGGTGGACTGCTGTCACTTTTCACCCCGTCACCGCTCTTCCTGTCACCGTTCACCCCCCCCGTCGGGCCCCCGCCGCACCCAAACCTAGTCCTCCTCCAACGCACCACCCATTCACTCCCCTCCAACACCGCAACACAAGCGCCAGCCGCATCTATAGGAGCCATTGTGATATATTTTGATACCATATAACAGAGATCATTTGGGTGTGGAGGGGGAATATATAGCACACCGTTGCATGAGAAACAAGTACCTCCCTCTCTCGCTCGCTCGCTCACCAATGTGACTCTTCATACATCAAAAATATTTATTTTTCCTATCCCTCCCCCTTCTCCCTCTCTATCTCATGTCAACATCAGCCATAACCATTTAAAATATATATTCCTTTGCATACCCGTTCCCATCCATCACCCGCGCCAATCCCCCCGCCAAAAAAAACCTCACAAACCAGCACACCCCTTCCCCGTTCCCTAAACACGTCTCCATACAAAACAATTCATAGCTCAGCTGTGTCAACAAAGCACTTCTTTGCATGTACTTCATTCACGACCTGACGACGGCTGCCACGCCTGCATTGATAGAAGTGATGAGGGTGGGATTTTATGTCGGAGAGACAAATAGATGCTGTGGGGGTGAAGGGGGGTCGTAGGATAGGGACGAGGAGTATATGTTTGTGAAGATGGGCGTGAGCACGAATAGAACGTGAGTTTGGCTTGGAGGGTTGACGGAGGAGGGCAAGGTAGACACGGAGTCAGAGGAAGGGGGCGGATGGCGTCCAAAGGGCTGCAAGCAGGAGATGCAAAGGCGACATGGATAGCGTCTTGATTTTCGGGCCGATTGCTATATCGCAATCTTTGTTATTGTCATATCTTAAGCCAGATACGTAAAGACGGTGCTGTCACCGCTGAGCCTGTCACCACCCAACCACCGTCACCAGTGTACAATTGTTGCCGTCCACTTATCACTTCCTTTCCTCTCACCGACTCCAAACCCAGCCTCTTTCCAAACTCACCCTCCACCTTCATCCAAACCGCACAAGCATAATACGCCACTCAGATAGTCCACATGGAAAGCTCTGTCGCATCAGTCCTCATGGAGTCCACATGTCTTTGACTAAGTGAAGTCTGGTGTAGAATATATAGTGTACGAGCACGAAAACCGCCCCCTGGCCTCCTCGCTCGGGTGAAGCTTCCTTCATTCAGGAGACTCATAATCTATACATCTCCCCTTCTCAACTTTCCACTCTCTCTTTTGATCTCCCATCCCATATATATCAACCCCATCTAGTCACATTGATCCACCATCTACCCTCCATCCCCAACCCCCAAACATATATATACGCAACGAGGAGGCACAATGAACTCCAAAGATAGGGGCTGCCAAGTTCCTTCAATCAATCAGAACACCCATTTAGTAGATGGAAAAAACAATGAGATATGTCTCGCGTCCACTAGTTTAAATTATTTTGATTATGGTGTGGAGGTAAGGCGGTGCTGTCTCCGCCGCGTCTCTCACCATCTCCATGCGACTGCTGTCACCGCCCACCACCGCCGTCTCAGGATTCTTGTCATCATTGACTATCGTCACCGCTGCCATCATCTCTCCTCCCCCTATACCCAGCCCTCATCCAGTCCACCGCCCATGGCGCAGTCCCCTCAAGACAACGCAACACAAGCGTTATCCACGCCAGTTTCTTTTTTCTGCCCATGGTTTGCAACGGCGATGGTGAGGGGGTGCAGGGGATACAGATATAGTTTAATGAGTACGAGCATGAGCATGACTACCCCGCTTCACTCTCTCTCGTCACTCACTCGAATAAACGCTTCATACGCCAAAATATCATGGCAGTTCAAAATGGGGAGTATACCACCACCACCCCCCCACAAAACCCCCACAAAACCACCCAGTAGACCAAATCATAACGTAAAATGATAAAGAAATAGCTTGCCTCAGAGAGGAGCTGGTAGGAAAGAGGAAACGCTCTCACGAGTAAGAAAATTTGTGCCTCAGCCACCCAATATATCCACAGATACGAGACCGCAATCCACATTTCAAGGCCTAATCGACTTGTCTCTCGAAAAAGCCCGTGAAGCCAGAATCACAACAGATGAGGTTATTGCTGCCGTTCGCCAGACGTGGGGACCGCTCTACCATTGTCACTAGTCATTGTCACCGCCGCCGTCCGAACTCTTTGTCACCGTTAGCTGTTGTCGCCGCTGCCGCCATCCCTCATCCCCCACAAACCCAGGCCCAAATTGCTGCCGTAATCCATGGAACGAGCTATTATTCGATTAGTTGTCACGACTCATGATTATGACAAGTAAAAGCTACGCTATAATGATTAACTATTTGAGACGCAAGTAGGAGCAAGAGCACGCACACCCCACCCATCATATCCCACTGATAAAGACGACGAAATCAAGAATCACAGCCCCATCAACGCGTATCCATTACCAAACCAAACATCTATATATTATGAGGAATGGAATTCGGCTAGAATGGCGTATAGGCGTCATACAAAGACAGTGAGGTCTGATATCTCCGAGGAGGAAGCTGCCGAGCCGATATGATATGGTTCAAGTGGGGTGTTTATCACCGTGATAGGGCTTTTATGATGCTATTGCTGGCTGCTGTCACTACTCGCTGTTGTCACCACTCATTGCGGTCACCACTCACTGCGGTCACAACTCACTGTTCCAACCCCCCGCACCCATCCTTTGGATATTCCAACGCCAGCGTCTTCGTGCGGAGGTTATCCGCATCTTGCAATGCCGTTGCGGAGAAGAGCTGTGGGCTTAACCCAAAAAAAGGTCCAGAAGAGGCTACTCTAACAAGCCGCCGCAAATCTAAACTATTCTTGTAGTTCTGTATTGGAGTGTGGTGTGTAGTAGAGTTTGTATGTGGAACTATATACGCTTCTCACAGAGCCATCCCACACCCGTCCCTCCCTCGAGGAGACTCATTTCTAAACCTCACATCACCCCCCTGATATCCCCCCATCTCCTACCTGTCAAACCACCTCCGCCATCTCCGCACAACCTCCCCCTTCCCCACCTTCCACCCTCGACACAAATCCTCTTAACTCCCCCAAACCCCCAACCCAACCATCTCCCTCTCAAAGGCATAATCCGCGCATGACGCTACTCTAACAGGCCACAGCAAATTCGCAGCGTTATTTTTTTTTGTATAAGCTAAGTGGAGTCGTGTGGAGTGTGAAGTGTGAGTATGTGTGGAATATATAGTGTGTGCGAGGGCGAGACGAAGGCGGGTGGGAGGATATCACATTTGCTGAGCGGGGCGAAAAGGGGGTTGCTGTATTGAAACGGATATATCGCATACCCACTGCGCCCCCTCACCCTTTTCCCAATCTCTCCCACTTTATCAACCCGAATCCCATCCGCACACGTCCTTCATCACATCACACCCCCACCAAAAAGAAATCCCTTGCATCCTTCCATCCCCCACCCTCCCTCTTTCCGCCCAGGTGCCACCCACCTCCGCTATATACCCCTCCACCACCACACATACACTCCAACCATCAACCAACACTATCATACTGCCCCATGCCTGTTTGCGCGGCTCTCCACGCCTACGCGCTTGGTTTGACGTCGATGCTGTGGTGAGGTGGGGAGACGCGGGGGAGGGGGGAGGGGTGTGCTGTCACTACTGTCCTCACTACCGCCACATCTCCCGTCATCGCTGCACTCTTGTCACTAACCCCCTTCTCATCACTCACTACACACACCCCCACAAATCCAGCAACCCAACCCCCGCCAGCCGCGCACTACTTGCCACCTCCCACTTCCCACCCCCACAGCACATCCACGACCACGACCACGACCATGACCACGACTAGGACTTGTGGGCTTGTCATCCATTCGAGCTTCTTCTTTGATCGTTGGGTGTTATATAGGGGGTATCTGTGCGCTGTTTCCAGTCTCTCTTTCACTCACTCACTTACTCGGTCACTCGCTCGTTCAGAGTCAAGGAATAAAAGGGGTGTGTTGATTTAAGGGGTTTCTTATTGTATGCACACCCCCCTCCCGCTCTGCCTTGCGTGTGCTCTAATTCTATTAAGCTGTGTAATGAATATGAATACGTATTTATCCCCCCTTGCCCTATGCCCCATTCCCCATTCCCCATTCC